>NC_036860.1:8700258-8715572 GCF_002910315.2 Salvelinus sp. IW2-2015
ACATGGGAAAATATCGTACTTTTTGGAGAATGTCCTCTGGTCTGATGAAACAAAAATAGAACTGTTTGGCCATAATGACCATTGTTATGTTTGGAGGAAAAGGGGGAGCTTACAAGCCGAAGAACACCATCCCAACCGTGAAGCACAGGGTGGCAGCATCATGTTGTGGGGGTGCTTTGCTGCAGGAGTGACTGGTGCACTTCACAAAATAGATGGCATCATGAGGGAGGTAAAGTATGCGGATATATTGAAGCAACATCTCAAGAGATCAGTCGGGAAGTTAAAGCTTGGTTGCAAATGGGTCTTCCAAATGGACTATGATCCTAGCATACTTCCAAAGTTGTTGCAAATGGCTTAAGGACAACAAAGTCAAGGTATTGAGTGGCCATCACAGCCCCGACCTCAAACCATAAAAAATTGTTGGCAGAACTGAAAAAGCGTGTGCGAGAAAGGAGGCCTACAAACCTGACTCAGTTACACCAGCTCTGTCAGGAGTAATGGGCCAAATTCACCCAACTTATTGTGGGAAGCTTGTGGAAGGCTATCCAAAACGTTTGACCCAAGTTAAACAATTTACGGCAATGCTACCAAATACTATTGAGTGTATGTAAACTTCTGACCACTGGGAATGTGATGAAGGAAATAAAATGATTCTCTCTACTATTATTCTGACATTCTACATTCTTAAAAAAGTGTGCTGTCATAGCCATCGAACATCCCAAACGAGTCCCGCCTCTTCCTTTCTGAACGAACAGTCCGTTCAGCCTGTAGGAGAGAGAGGATTGTGTCAGATAGAGATAGCACAATGCAGTCTCACTTACCCGCATGCCACTACAGGTGGTTGCTTTGCATGATAACCTACTGCTGATAATTTTTYAGAAAACAGCAAAGCAATCACTGCATCCATAAACCTTTCATATAGAGGTCCAAGAGGATATGTAGCCTATGTGCAATGTTTCCATGCAACACGGACAGATTTCGGATGAAGAGTGAAGGGGACTTTGAAAGTATAACATGTCAATTCAATAGCTACATACCAATTAATTAATCTATGAATAACACTGCATTGAACCAACATGGAAATTGCTCAGAGCTCAACATGTTAACCAATTATACCTGTAACACCACCACATATCTGGTGGTAGCTCACCTACCATTCTTACACTAAAACAAGTCTGTTCTCAGTGATCAAAATAGCGACATATTGTGACAACATACAGCAAGTAAGCTACATGCCAAACGTTTTGCACTGCAGTAACCGATAGCTAATGTCATCGGTGGTGCACCGCCCCCTTTCTATTCAGAACCTCTGTTGCCAAAGCACAATATTGAAATGACAGCTGCACGCGCTGGCTCATGACCTGATATCCCAAGAATTAGTCTGCAAGACACTCCAATACAGCGTCAAAAATCACTGCAGTGCGGTCTATTTAACATGACGGGCCTGCCTTCTTGCAATGATTTRCTAGCCAGCTAACGTAACGTTAATGGTAGCTGCTGGATCTTGCGCCGTTATACAAGCGGACAAGCTGCCCTAGAAGGTTGGAGAGYTGTTGAAGAAGCAGCACCACAGCTTGCCATCAACAACAGCTAGCTTTATTAAACAATTGAAAGGCAGGCAATGCTGGAATAAAGCTGTCTGTTTTATTTTCTGCGGCTACAGAAACTAGCTGGCACTACTGCTGCCTAGCCTACCTAGCTAAACTAGCTGCTGCAGTCTGACAACCACAACAAAGAAAGGGGAAATAGGATTACACCAGAAATGTACACAGAACACAATAATAGCGCTCACCAAATCTCTTGCGTTTTCCATCAGCCCTTCATGCAGAGCGTTTTCTATTTTCTCTTGATACAGTGGCGAGACAGTGAAGAGAGGAAAGTTAATGGTAACCTAACATGCAAAAATAAACTCCGCTAGCTAGCTAGCTAGCWTAGCATATCAACAAAATTAYCATATTTCAAACGCGCAGGCSCGGAATAYAGCCGCTATTTCCTGATTGGGCAAGACACTCTTCTTCATCTATATAGCATGCAGGTTAGCCAAGTAAAAGTACTTTACCGCCATCTACTGTACTGTATGCACATACGTACAGTRAAATGCATCAAAGTAAATACACTACATGACCAAAAGTATATGACACCTGCTCGTCGAACATCTCATTCCAAAATGATGAGCATTAATATGGAGTTGGTCCCCCATTTGCWGCTATAACAGCCTCCACTCTTCTGGGATGGCTTTCCAATAGATTAGGGAACACTGCTGCAGGGACTTGCTTCCATTCAGCCACAAGACCGTTAGTGAGGTTGGGCACTGATTTTGGGCGATTAGGCCTGGCTCGCAGTCGGCGTTCCAATTCATCCCAAAGGTTTTCTATAGGGTTGAGGTCAGTGCTCTGTACGGGCCAGTCAAGTCCTTCCAAACCGATCTCGACAAACCATTTCTGTATGGACCTCGCTTTGTGCATGAGGGCATTGTCATGCTGAAACAGGAATGGKCCCCAAACTGTTGCCACAAAGTTGGAAGCACAGAATCGTCTAGAATGTCATTGTATGCTGTAGCGTTAAGATTTCCCTACACTGGAACTAYGGGGCCTAGCCCAAACCTTGAAAAACAGCCCCAGACCATTATTTCTCCTCCACCAAACTTTATAGTTGGCACTATGCATTCTGGCAGGTAGCGTTCTCCTAGCATCCACCAAACACAGATTCATTTGTAGGACTGACAGATGTTGAAGTGTGATTCATCACTCCAGAAAACGYGTTTCCACTKCTCCAGAGTCCAATAGCGGCGAGCTTTACACCACTCCAGCCGAGGCTTGGCATTGCGCATGGTGATCTTAGGCTTGTGTGCGGCTGCTCGGCCATGGAAACCCATTTCATGAAGCTCCCGATGAACAGTTTTTGTGCTGACGTTGCTTCCAGAGGCAGTTTGGAGCTCGGTAGTGAGTGTTGCAACCAAGGACAGACGATTTTTACGTGCTACGCACTTCAGCGGTCCCGTTCTGTGCGCTTCTGTGGCCTTCCACTTAACGGCTGAGCCATTGTTTCTCCTAGACGTTTCCACTTCACAATAACAGCACTTACAGTTGACCGGGGCATGGCCGAAATTTGACAAACTGACTTGTTGGAAAGGTGGCATTTTATTACAGTGCCACATTGAAAGCCGCTGAACTCTTCAGTACGGGCCATTCTACAGCCAGTGCTTGTCTATGGAGATTGCATGGCTGTGTGCTCGATTTTATACCTGTCAGGAACGGGWGTGGCTGAAATAGCCGAATCAACTCATTTGAAGGGGTGTCCACATACTTTTGTATATATAGTGTATGTCTGTACCAGTATGGAAATGTTGGTCATTATATGAAATGCAATATATTTCTGAATGATTACCCAGTGTACTCTATAARTCAATTCATAAAGAAATAAGGCAGAGATTGGGAGAGGGGTATGAAAAATACWCAAAATATCCCTTTGAGCATGGTCAAGAATTATGCAGTGGATGGTCTATCATCCTAGACACAGTAGATCAGGCCAGCATCACTGAGGTGCATGGCTCAACACCCAGTGGCCAAAACATTTCATTGAGTTTGCAACAGAGTAGTGAAGTAATAAAGAAGTGCTTGATGGAGCAAAGAACTGGCAAACCTTTAGGCCTATCTAACCAGCGTCAGCCAGACAGAAGAAAACCTGACCACTGTTGAGAAGATTACCTTTGACCTTGCTGCATGAATACATCAGCAAATGCCCGAAGCTATACTAAAGATAGAATTTCAAAAATAATTTCAAAAAGTATATATTACAGTATTTATCTTGGGAATAGACTGTTCGCTCTGCTAGTGCACGGCAAGCGGTAYCTATGCACCAAGTCTGGAACCAACAAGACCCTGAACAGCTTCTACCCCCAAGCCATAAAACTACTAAATAGTTAACCAATAGCTATCCGGACTATCTGCATTTACTMTTTTTGCAACTCTCATCACATACGCTGCTGTTACTTTTTATTATCCATCCTGATGCCGAGTCACGTTATCCCTACCTAAATGTACATATCTATCCCAATTACCTTGTACCCCTGCACATCTACTCGGTACWGATACCCTGTGTATTAGCAGTTGTGGAAAAAGTACCCAATTGTCATACTTGAGTAGGAGTATAGATACCTTAATAGAAAATGACTCAAGTAAAAGTGAAAGTTAACCAGCAAAATCCTACTTGAGTAAAAGTTTTAAAGTATTTGGTTTTGAATACACTTAAGTATCAAAAGTAAATGTAATTGCTAAAATATACTTAAGCATCAAAAGTAAAAGTATAAATAATTTCACACACCAGATGGCACGATTTTCTTGTTTTTGAAATTTACGGATAGCCAGGGCCACACGCCAACATTCAGACATAATAATTATGTCTGAGTGTTGGAGTGTGGCCCTGGAACATTCAGACATAATAATTATGTCTGAGTGTTGGAGTGTGGCCCTGGCTATCCGTAAATGTAAAAAATAAGAAAATCGTGCCATCTGGTTTACAAACAACAAAGCATTTGTGTTTAGTGTGTCCACCAGATCAGACGCAGTAGGGTTGACTAGGGATTTTCTCTTTAAGTGTGTTAATTCAACCATTTTCCTGTCCTGCTAAGCATTCAAAATGTAACGAGTACTTTTGGGTGTCAGGGAAAATGTATGGAGTAAAATATCCCTTTGCATGTTATACCAATGGCCCAAATTTGGCCATACCATATAGGTCATCATATGAGGTTGCAAATCAAAATAAAACATTCCCAATTATTCAAATGTAAAGCTATACATTTTAGGTAATTGACCCATTATTGTCTGTCCGATAGCCTCTACATTTACAATGAAACTCATGGGTGTGTTTAATGGGATGTGGAGCTTTATGGTGGGTGCAGGGCAATGGCGTCTTTAGCCCTGGGCTCCCGGGGCTACAGCCCCAAATGTTTTTGGTCCAGGCCCGAAACCTTTTGATGGTCTAACAACTGCACAATTGCAGGCTGTATGTCTAAAATGAGTTCCCATAACGGTGCATCACTTACACACTAAGTAGTATGCCATAGAGCTTTGTGACTGTCATGGTTTCWCCATTACTTTACTGAAAACCGTGTATCCCTAGTCCAAACCGTTCAAAAGATATGATCCATTTTACTGGAGTTATATTGGGTGGGKTTTTTCTGTCACGAATTCACAGGAAGCATTTGATAAATAAACAATGTCCCAGGCCATAATAAAACGAGGCTACTCGCAAACCGCTAATTAGTTTAGGGTGCACTCGGAAAGTATTCAGACCCCTTGACTTTTTCCACATTATGTTACGTTACAGCCTTATTCTAAATTACAATACCCCATAATGACAAAGTAAAAACAGGTTTTTATAAATTTTTGCAAATGTATTAAAAATGAAAAAACAGAAATGGCATATTTACATAAGTATTTAGACCCTTTGCTATGAGACTCAAAATTGAGCTCAGGTGCATCCTGTTTCCATTAATCATCCTTGAGATGTTTCTATAACTTGAYTGGAGTCCACCTGTGGTAAATTCGATTGATTGGACATGATTTGGAAAGGCACACACCTGTCTATATAAGGTCCCGCAGTTGACAGTGCATGTTAGAGCAAAAACCAAGCCATGAGGTCGAAGGAATTGTCCGTAGAACTCAGGAGACAGGATTGTGTCGAGGCACAGCTCTGGGGAAGGGTACCAAAAAATGTCTACAGCATTGAAGGTACACAAGAACACAGTGGCCTCCATCATTCCTAAATAGAATAAGTTTGAACTACCAAGACTCTTCCTAGAGCTGGCTTCCCGGCCAAACTGAGCAATCAGGGGAGAAAGGCTTTGGTCAAGGAGGTGACCAAGAACCTGATGGTCACTCTGACAGAGCTCCAGAGTTCCTCTGTGGAGATGGCAGAACCTTCCAAAAGGACAACCATCTCTGCAGCACTCCACCAATCAGGCCTTATAGTAGGAGTGCAACGGAAGCCACTCCTCAGTAAAAGGCACATTACAGCCCGCTTGGAGTTTGCCAAAAGGCACCTAAAGACTCTCAGACCATGAGAAACAAGATTCCGTGTCGATGAAACCAAGATTGAACTCTTTGACCTGAAGGCAAGTGTCATGTCTTGAGGAAACCTGGCACCATCTCTACGGTGAAGCATGGGGTGTGGCAGCATCATGCTGTGGGGATGTTTTTCAGCAGCAGACTGGAGGACTAGTCAGTATCGAGGGAAAGATGAACAGCGCAATGTACAGAGAGATCCTTGATGAAAACCTGCTCCAGAATGCTCAGGACCTGAGCAGATACAGGTGTGCCAAGGTTGTAGTGTACACAAGTGTACACAAGAAGACTGAGGCTGTAGTCGCTTCCAAAGTTCTTCTGTGTTCTTGGGGACCTTCAATGATGCAGACATTTTTTGTAGCCTTCCCCAGATCTGTGCGTCGACACAATCCTGTCTTGGAGTGCTACGGATAATTCCTCATGGCTTGGTTTCACTCTGACATTTCAAAACTTGTTTTGCCTTGTCATTATGGGTGTTGCAGATTTATTTATTTTATTTAACTAGGCAAGTCAGTTCAGAACAAATTCTTATTTACAATGACGGCCTACCGAACAGTGGTTAACTGCCTTGTTCAGGGGCAGAACGACAGATTTTTACCTTGTCAGCTCGGGGATTTGATTCAGCAACCTTTCGGTTACTGGCCCATTTTTTAAACAAAATGTGGAAAAAGTCAAAGGGTCTGAATTATTCCTCATGCACTGTCTGGGTTGTGGTTGTATATATATATTTATATTAAATGCTAGCGAATTTTTACTCATTACAATTATATATACATTTATTTTTTCAATATTATTACAATTATTTATTTTATGTAGCGCTCTATCATTCTCCTTCTTGGTCAAATAGCCCTTACACAGCCTGGAGGTGTGTTGGGTCATTGTTCTGTCGAAAAACAAATGATAGTCCCACTAAGTGCAAACTAGATAGGATGGCGTATCGCTGCAGAATGCTGTGGTAGCCATGCTGGTTAAGTKTGTCTTGAATTCTAAATAAATCAGTGTCACCAGCAAAGCACCCCCACACCATCACACCTYCTCCTCCATGTTTCACGGTGGGAACCACACATGCAGAGATCATCCGTTCACCTACACTGCGTCTCACAAAGACACGGAGGTTTTAACCAAAAATCTCAACTTTGGACTCATCAGACCAAAGGACAGATTTCCACCGGTCTAATGTCCATTGCTCGTGCTTCTTGGCCCAAACAAGTCTCTTCTTATTATTGGTGTAATTTAGTAGTGATKTCTTTSMAGCAAYTCAACCATGAAGGCCTGATTCACTCTCCTCTGAATAGTTGATGTTGAGATGTGTCTGTTACATGAACTCGGTGAAGCATTTATTTGGGCTGCATTTTCTGAAGCTGGTAACTCTAATGAACTTATCCTCCGCAGCAGAGGTAACTCTGGGTCTTCCTTTCCTATGGCGGTCCTCATGAGAGCCTGTTAATTGAAATGCRTTCCAGGTGACTACCTCATGAAGCTGGCTGAGAGAATGCCAAGAGTGTGCAACGCTGTCATCAAGGCAAATGGTTGCTACTTTGAAGAATCTAAAATCTATTTTGATTTGKTGAAAAAAGTGTTAGGTACTACATGATTCCATGTGTCATTTCATAGTTTATGTCTTCACTATTATTCAACAATGTAGAAAATAGTAAAAATAAAGAAAAACCTTTGAATGAGTAGGGGTGTCCAAACTTTTGACTGGTACTGTATATAAAATAACTGGTTTAGATTATTAAATATTCATACAATATTCATAATGATAATGATATACAATAATAATAATAAAAATAAAACAAATGATAAATATTTTACTCAAATGCAGTATCCTATAATCAGGCGTATGTGGCTACCTCCAGACTCCTAGGTAACTATACATTTTCAAAGCAAAAATAGAAATCTCATKGATCAAATGTTAATGTCACTGATTGAACAATCATAAATGACTGCAATAGCTTTGAATGATGGTTAGGAAGGCTACATCTGTGAGCCAAGAAACATATATGCCTTAGAAATACTAATAGACTCMCTAAGACAATGGCATAAAATGTATTCGATTGCTGTGAATTGTTAACTGATACATGTGATTCTATTTTACATGCAATAATTTTGCATGTGAATCACTTCAAACAAAATTTGGAACAGGCTAATACAAMATAGATTAGATCACAGTGAAGCACATTGGACAGCCTGAGAAAATCAACTACAGGTTACCAAGTGTTGCAATCTAATAAACTAAATCATTTTGGAGTATTATACTATCACTCACAAACCCTGAAAGAAACGATGATAGTAATTTACAATATCATACAGACATAGTGACCTCAGAATGTCATTTCCTTCATGATCCACGAAGCAAAGGCTGTTTTCACGGAAATCTATTCTGAGCAGCTCCTGCACCAACTGTGGACGTTTGTCTGATTTTGATTAACAACACGATTGAGCGCGCAGGAGCAAAATGGACAAGTAATAGTTTCTGGAGCGCAAAATACAGTACAGCATGCAACAAAGTAATCTGTTTTAAAAAAGATAGGTGTTTGATGCAGACTAAAATGTTATTCTGCGCATGATGACGCGTAAAAGTACGTATGTCTCCGCTTCACACCGCTAGCTAGCAGGAAGTATGTTGAATCCGTGGAGAAAAAAATGMCCGAAGAACCAAAGTCGGTTGTTGATCTGAAAAAAATAACAAGTCTCCTAAATGAGAACGCAAATGCTGCGGTTTTTGGATTCGGCATCATTCTCTCTGGTGCAAAGAACTTCATTAAACGGGTAAGTCGACTGCGTAAAACGTATAAAAAAATGATGTTTTACACTCTGGCCCATTGATGGATTTGTCGAGATCTTTGTTGGTTCTAGGCTAGCGCACGTTAGCCAGCAAGCTAACCTTTGCGTGCCACGGTTATTTGGCTTGCTTGGACATTAATTACCCCTGAAATAATATGGTCTATGTAGATAACAAGGGAATATACATACATTTATGCAGTGTGCGCATCTTCAATTTCTTTGAGCTTGCAAAATGTAGAGTTAACGACTTCCGTTTTCCTTGTATTTTTTAGCATCGTGGGGGGGGGGGTGTAACGTTACTTAGCTAGGCGGCCGCGCTAGCTAGTTTGTCGGGTCGTTGCAGATTATTACATTAGTTTGATAGTTGGCCAGGTTAAATGTCCTTTAAGGTGAAGTATGTCTCACATTTAGCTACACTTGTATACAAATAATAGTATGCATTTATATGATCCGAAGTAATATATTTTCACGACTTGACCCAGCTAACAGGCTAATGTTTGCACAGCTAACTAAAATGCGGCTAGTGTACTAGCTAGTTGCAAATAGCTTCTTAGAAAGCCATTTTTTAATGGAAACTGAGTCGTTTTTGTTATTTTTGGGCAACGCGTATAAACGTTATATTTTAACATTTAATAACTCGATGTTTCAGTTACCTATGCATTTAGGATTAAAATGTCTTATAGTTTATGCTTTCTCGGTCCTCCGGCCTTGACGTTGCCTAATTTGGGGAGTCGTCCGATGGAAAAGAGCACGGAATGTCTCGCGGATCGGCGGTAAAGATGTCCTGCTTTTGTCCTGAAAAATTTACGCTGTGTGAACTCAGTGGAAAGACAAGCCAAGGTCAGGGAGCACGTTAGAATCGCCTCCCACCACGAAATCAGATGATACTTTATTAAAATKATTTCGTATTACAGGCTCTTGGGCCTCCCTATTATGAAAGAAAAACGTTATTTGTTGAAATGTGCTCCAGACCCCGAGCTCTCAATCAAAACAATGCACGTGTAAACATCGAGTCACACATAAAGTAATTGTAAAGATATTAGCCTAGGTAAACGGTGTATGTACAACTATCTGAAATATATGTATATTCATATTCTTTTTTKTGTGGTTCCTTGCCCTCAGGCTGTTTACAGAATCCTGCAAACCGTTTTTGCAYGGTGTTTGTGATTTCACTGTTTAAAATAGTTTGATTTCCTTTCTTCTGCTATCAAATTAGTTTAGCTTGTTTGCTAGGCTAACTACTTTTGTGCACACTAGTTAGTTAATTATATTTTACAGTTCTTAGACAGTGTAAATATATATTTTTCTGTTTGCACTTTGTTGCAAATGGGAATTAGTCCGTGAAGGTAAAATTATTTCAAAGTTGTTTAYGCTTCACCTCCCCATTTCTGTCTCTTACRTATTAATAATTMTTCTACTTGCATCATTTACACCACGTTTGATAATGGCCAATCGAGCTGAAGTGTGAACATTCACATTACATTTTCCTCCCCAGAGAGAACCAGAAACCCTGGCTTCTGCAGGCCAGAGATTTATGAATTCASTTTTTACACCATGGGCCCATTGGGATTTGTGTTGTTGTTGCATCCCATAAGTTAAGCAATCAAGGTTTTAAWTCTCATGCCTTGCTCACTGGATGTTTCTATATAAATCTAGATCCCTCCCACCCCGCTTTCATTTGAATAGACATATGCCTTTATTCCAACCTGGGCCCACCTCAGCTCAGCAATGAATATATAAACTCAGCAAAAAAAGAAACGTCCCGTTTTCAGGATCCTGTCTTTCAAAAATAATTCATAAAAATCCAAATAACTTCACAGATCTTCATTGTAAAAGGGTTAAACACGGTTTCCCATGCTTGTTCAATGAACCATAAACAATGAATGAACATGCACCTGTGGAACGGTCGTTAATTGTTAGGTTAGATTACTTGTTGGTTATTACTGCATTGTCGGAACTAGAAGCACAAGCATTTCGCTACACTCGCATTAACATCTGCTAACAATGTGTATGTGACAAATAAAATTTGATTTGATTTAAGACTAACAGCTTACAGATGGTAGGCAATTTAAGGTCACAGTTATGAAAACTTAGGATACTGAAGAGGCCTTTCTACTGACTGAATAACACCAAAAGAAAGATGCCCAAGGTCCCTGATCATCTGTGTGAACGTGCCTTAGGCATGCTGCAAGGAGGCATGAGGACTGCAAATGTAGCCAGGGCAATGTCTGTACTGTGAGACACCTAAGACGGCGCTACAGGGAGACAGGACGGATAGCTGATCATCCTCGGCAGACCACGTGTAACGACACCTGCACAGGATCGGTACATCTGAACATCACACCTGCGGGACAGGTACAGGATGGCAATAACAACTGCCCGAGTTACACCAGGTATGCACAATCCCTCCATCAGTGCTCAGACTGTCTGCAAGAGGCTGGACTGGGGGCTTGTAGGCATGTTGTAAGGCAAGTCTTCACCAGTCATCACTGGCAACAACGTCGCCTATGGGCACAAACCCACCGTCGCTGGACCAGGCAGGACTGGCAAAAAGTGCTCTTCACTGACGAGTCGCGATTTTGTCTCACCGGGGGTGATGGTCGGATTCGCGTTTCTTGTCGAAGGAATGAGCGTTACACCGAGGCCTGTACTCTGGAGCGGGATCGAGGTGGAGGGTCTGTCATGGTCTGGGGCGGTGTGTCACAGCATCATCGGACTGAGCTTGCTGTCATTGCAGGCAATCTCAATGCTGTGCGTTACAGGGAAGACATCCTCCTCTCTCATGTGGTACCCTTCCTGCAGGCTCATCCTGACTKGACCCTCCAGCATGTCAATGCCACCTGCCATACTGCTCGTTCTGTGCCTGACTGACAGGAATGTCAGTGTTCTGCCATGGCCAGCGAAGAGCCCGGATCTCAGTCCCATTGAGCACGTCTGGGACCTGTTGGATCGGAGGGTGAGGGCTAGGGCCCCCCCCCCCCCAGAAATTTCCGGGAACTTACAGGTGCCTTGGTGGAAGAGTGGGGTAACATCTCACAGCAAGTACTGGCAAATCTGGTGCAGTCCATGAGAAGGAAATGCATTGCAGTACTTAATGCAGCTGGTGGCCACACCAGATACTGGCTGTTACTTTTGATTTTGACGCCCCCCCTTTGTTCAGGGACACATTATTCCATTTCTGTTAGTCACATCTGTGGAACTTGTTCAGTTTGTCTGTTGTTGAATCTTGTTATGTTCATACAAATATTTACACATGTTAAATTTGCTGAAAATAAACACAGTTGACAGTGAGAGGACGTTTATGACCGACAACCCAACCTGTAGAGGAAGTGCTGTTTGTGACGTTAGACCCATCTGGTATTTCGCTATACAGATCTTGGTGAGCCTAGCACATCCAGGCGGCCTGGCATCAGAGCCCTGGGTCAGGGTACCTTCCCAGAGGTTATGAGGCTTTCACTTTAACATTAGAGCTGTAAGACTAACCCATGCAGGTATAAMGTGTATTCTGTTGAGGTCACTTGACTACAGGAACCAATACTGGTAGGCCTATGTCAATAAACCATTCTGGAATAGGATGCCTTATACAAATATAGGTTGGGTGAAAAATGGTGGAAGGCTCTAGAATAGKGGATTGAGCCTATATTAGACTACTAGGCCTATGTTACTGAAAATGACCAATGTGGCATTTGACCCATTGTTTTCCTTTTTATWATTAGAATTGTTTGTGCAACTGCAATATCAATCTTGCATTAGCTTATTTTAGGCCAACTTCTCAAATTTGGATGAATTATCACGGAGCTTACATAGATTTTTCACAGTGTGAAATTATGAAATGAAGTATTCCACAAACCTTTCTATTGTCTTTTGTGCTGTAAATGTGCAAACTATAGGTGTGTGGTTCTCAAGATTCTGCAGGAAGAACTTGGCRCACGACACATTGGACAGCCTGGATGCGAACACAAGCTGCAAACGTGCCACATCTAATAAAACTAAAGCCATGTCTAAAAGTTGTCACAACACAAGCCTTTATTTAGCACATATGCCTAAATACTAAGACTTTGAATCCGCACTGACAATTGTCAGTAGATGATAAATCATATGTATGCATAAAATATAGGTTAATTTCAACAAATGTCTTATTCATCACACATTGGCAAAACATAAAGCGATAAATTCTATAAATGTAAGACAACATATATGTTTTGAACTGATCATGTATTTTTACCCCACAAAGCATAAGTGTTGAATGTTAAAAGGGTAGTGCAGTTGAAGATGAGATTTTCCTTTTATATTTCCTCACGGGTCAAAATAACACAGAAATTGTGAAAATTGTGATAATGCCCCTTTTGTTTAAGAGCTGTTTAAAAAAAATAAAAGCCTGGAATTTCAGCCTGTTCAGGTGGGATGGAACTTTTGGCCCACAACATGACGTCACAGTGTGATCTGAGTATAATAGACCAATGACTGTTCATCTGATGTGGGTGGGCTCTAGACCATCCTATCAGCCTTTCAGGGCTGTGTATGTAAAAGTTGTCCAATTTGTTTCCCAACGCCTACATGATCAGACTGAGGATTGAGACATACAGTGGTGATTTTAAAAATACAATTCCAAAGACTGCATTAGGGCTTTAAGAATAATGATTGACTTCCTGGTGGAATTGAAATCTCTAAAGCCCTGTAAGAGATACTCGATACAATGATGAGAGCGTCTTGTTTCCGCCCTAACAATGGGAGGAGTTGTCGTGGGCGGGGTGGGGGCGGAGATCAGGTGGGACCGTTCTAGCCAATGAGAGGGCAGATATGCGTGATCAAAACAAACAACTAGATACAATTTCATTCAGTTATCACTACATTCGTAACAACCTAAACATTATGAAATGTCTATTCAATCAAATAAGCYTCACTTAGCAAATTAGCACTCACATTTTTTGTTGAGCAAATCCACACACTCATAGATCTCGATACAAAAACTCCCCACTTGGTCTGCTTATTGCTGTATTCGCCTGTGGACCAAGTGATGGGAGTGGAGCCTCTCGCTTTGCCTGATCTTCCTACCAGGGGTAGGCAAATAGATTCAGCTGGAGTKTTTTTGTCAGAGCAGATTGTCGGGGTGACGGATCATAATCATTTTCAATGCAAATTGAATGCAACTTAGCCCCCCCAAAAAAATAACTAGTGGGCCGATATTGGCCCGCGGGCCACCTGTTTTCGWCACCTATCCTGGACACGTGATCTGAGAGGATTGAACAGGTGGAGGAAATATGGCTATCTCTTGGTAGATATTGCCTCTTAGATCTGTGTCTAGGGCAGAGATATAATTTTTTTTACTTCGAGGTCAGGGCTACTGCTGATTTTTCTTTTCGACCTGATAATTCATTGCACACACATGGTGTACCAGGTCTAAATCAGTCCCTGATTAGAAGGGAATAATTTACAAAAGCAGTGGTACTGGGTCTAGGGACCTCAAACTAAGCTCTGGACCTTCAAAGCCATTGTTCCCCTAAGGGACTGATTTTTGACCTGGGACACTGGGTGTGTGTAATTAGAACCAGCAGCCTCTGGACCCTGTAAGTGTGTGGCCCTGGTCTAGGGGAAATGGGGCTAGGGGTTGGCCCAATCCCAAATTGAACCCTAAACCCTTCGCACAATGTACTTGTGGAGATCTGAGAAGATTTGATTGGCATAAGCAATATGGTGAAACTTCCCCCTGGTYTATCAGAGGGCAARGTGGAGCTATTGCCATGTTACTTACAGTACACCTATCAAATGGCCGTATGGGATTATGGAGAGGGAATTTAATTGTTTCATCTTTTTAGGTAGTTATCTAGCTGTGGCCATCTGGCTAATATCAACAAGGGCATTCTACAAAACAGCAACATCAGCGCAGCTAGCTAGCTAACTTTGGAATCTAGTCCATAAACTAAGCAACACACACAGACATGCATTGCCAAACAACGCTACTTCCTTCTTCTGGTTTGTAGTATTTTAAGGCTTTGTGGCTGATGACTTCAAGGTTTTTGCTCTGTGAACACAGAGATTGACTGCCGACACTGTTAAGAAGTGCAAATTACTCTCGGCTGGCGAACGGTAAACAATCCTGTGTGTGTTCCTGCTCTTACATGTAGGTGTGCTTGATTTACCCTGCCCAGCACCCTTGATAGGTARAGTTTCAATGTTRGGAACATTTAATTGGTCTGAATGTCTGATGTGGGGGATTTGTAGACTGTTTGCTTTTGCCAGACCATTATTATTCCAATGAAGGTGTTCTTTGTCATATTTCTTGCAGTATAGAATAGATAACCTTTCCACATTGACTGTGCAAATGGCTAGACGTTCAGTATGTCTAATCGTTTCTGGTTTGAGTSTCTTCTAAATGATTAAATGCCCTTTTTTWAAAATGTTTTTCCTATTTCAACAGTGCTCTTCCATTGCCTGCGCCGTGTCCAGATCCTTCCGGTGCTG
>NC_036860.1:8716485-8719067 GCF_002910315.2 Salvelinus sp. IW2-2015
TCCTGACGAGTGGCATTGGAATGGTGGAAAGAGAAGACTTTCTTCAGCTCTGGAAGAAAATGCTGACACCAACAAGAATCCAAGAGCTGATTCTGTGACTGATCAGCGTTCGTCTGCGCCCCAAACCGATGATGCAGCTAACTGCTTCTGCCACCTGTGCCAGGTAGCTTTGCCCAACAAGAGTGACTTCCAGGAGCACATCCTGTTGCATAATGCAGCCTCCTCTTCAYTGGGTCTTKCCCGTAGTTTCCCTGGGATAATGSCGCACAATCTCAGCGCTGTCCGCTCCCCAGCATACACACCTGCCCTGGGTGACCCTCTGCCGCTTCCTCCTTTGCCWAATGATAAACGTGGCCCCTTTGACCCAATGCTTGGCCCTCCTGTCAATAACCCCATTTACACTTGTGCATACTGTGGGGCTGGGCATCCTGATCTGGAGAGTCTCAAAGTTCACTACCTGACCCATGACCCCCACCCAGGCTCCCATGGTCAGGATGGTATCCTGAACACTGATGGGATTGGCTCTAACTCTAACCCATCACCATCTGGAGAGRGAGTGCAATCTTCTTCTGATGATGGYGAACGTCGTTTCAAGTGTCAGGATTGTGGGAAAAGCTACCGCCATGCTGGAAGCCTGGTCAACCACAAGCGYTCCCACCAGACTGGCCTCTACCAGTGCACCATCTGCTGCAAGCAGTATCCGCAYTTGGCWGCCTTGCATAGCCACCTCCGCAGCCATAAGGGAAGAACATCCAACCAATCRTCCCTCAACACTGAAGGCGACTGGCTCTCCTCKGAACCCCTGACACTTGACTCTCAGAATAGTTATGTGCAGGAGGGGAGCGGCGCAACCACCCCCATCTCCCTCCCTGGAAATCTTGGTGACGCTGCTCACTTTGTACCTGATGGTGGCCACAGCAGCGGTTTGGATTCACTGGAGTTCCATGATCGATTTGATGGCTCCCTTGCCCAGAGCAACTCTGGGCACTCCCCTCTTCCCCAGAACCACCGCCAGGCTGATAGACACATGTGCACTGACTGTGGAGAAATGTATGGGGACATCTCTGGCATCAAGTCTCACATGTGCCCCCAACGGCGACAGAACCAGGGGATGTCCAATGGATTTATGGGAAACATGAGTGGCTACAACAGTCCTGGAGGCGCTGCTCTCCCTTCAGGTGGAGGAAATGTGAAAGAGAGCAATGGACAGCGCTCTCAGTACGGTTCTCAGTCCCATGCCCAAGGAGGGGGAAAAAGGATGAATAAAGAAGATGAAGATGATGGTGAAGTGTACCAGTGCTCGGTGTGTGGGAACCATTATGCCAGCCTCAGGGCCCTGAGGAGCCATCTGCGCAGCCATGCTAACAATCCCACAGGGCCTGGGACTTCAGCACTTTCTCCTAACGGTGAGGCAGACTGGAGGATTATCTGCAGCACCTGTGGCCAGAGCTTCTCCAGAAAGCAAGACCTGTTAAACCACCAACTGATTCATGGGCCACAAAGGTCAGATGCAGCAGCCCAGAGCATGGGGGCCGATCCCACCAATACTAATGGCAAAATGGATGGTGATGGGAGGAATCACATTTGCGTTGACTGTGGCATGTTCTTTGCTGATCGCCATCACCTGATCACTCACCTGTGTCCTGGAAAGGGAAGAGGAGGAGTGCTGAGCAAAGAAGGACTGAATGGAGCTAAAGGGATGACTGGGGGAGATGGAGTTAGTGGCGGCGGAGTTGGAGGACCTGGAGGCAGTCGTGATATGGGAGGACAGGACCGTAGACAACAGATGCCAGATTCGGAGGATCGACCCCACAAATGTGACCAGTGTGGAAGGGGCTACAGGCACCCTTGCTCCCTGCTCAACCAYAAGAAATCTCACAAGACCGGAGTCTTCAGATGCCTTGTCTGCCAGAAGCGCTACTACAACCTGCTGGCCCTTAAGAACCACCAGAGGACCCACTTTGATTTAAAAAGGTAAGCTTTTGTTTGATGCTTTTCCCCATTGAGACTTGATTGTCTTTGTGGGCCTATTAATAACATAAGATCTGTTTGCATGGCTTGAATTTGGTCCAAATTCCAAATTGACATCAATTTGGACATTTTATACTAAAATCGGGAATGTACAGTACCTTCATGGATTGGTCTTTATTTTCTCTGAAATAATGAGATGCATTGTTTTTCATTGTAATAATACTAGTTATGAGTAAGAATAATACATTTTCCTATCGAGGGCCTCCGCATTGATGTAAAAAATAGGCATTTGATTTTGTTGAAGAAAACACACCGCTTTTCCCTCACTGTACAGCGGCACAGCTGGAAAACGAACAACATTGTCATTAAATGTAAGAGTCTACTCTGTGCTACAGTCCAATCTGTAAAGCTAATTAAAAACAAAACACCCCTTAAGCAACCCTGAGGAACCCAAGAAATGGCCAGGCCATGACATCTTTGAATCCATTCTAAACGTAAAATGTATTTCTGACTGGTGATTTCCCTTTATTGGCTTGCTACAGCAAGGCTGCCGCTGGCACAGGGAGAAGCGGTCCCCAAGTGGCACCCGATTCCGAAACGATGGCTTTACT
>NC_036860.1:8725327-8790164 GCF_002910315.2 Salvelinus sp. IW2-2015
GGGAAAGCGTTCCGGCTAGCCAGATTCCTCCGCAATCACCAGAAGGTCCACGAGGAGGGCCACACACGCTTTGGCTGCACCAGCTGCGGGAAGAGCTTCCAGGGGAGGTCAGGCCTGGCGAGGCACCGCTGCGGGGAGAACCAGGTAGGCAAGGAGGGCAGGAGGATGGCCACTGCAAGCACGACAGGGGGAGAAGAGTGCCGGTACACGTGAGTTTTCGTCTGTTTGTGATTCTTGAAGTGAAAATAGTGAAGATCATAGGTTTCTACATGTCTATTACAGGTATATGATCTCCAATCCGGCTTCCTTGGGACCATACGTGCACCGGAATTCGGCTATTTCTGAAGTTTGGACAGATTGATTAGTGGAGACCAGATAAGTCCCCCCTTTTGCTTTCAGTTAGATATACATTCGTTTCGTAGGCTACTATGCATCAGATTTGATTTGATTGTTCCGTTGGATGTTTTATTTTCTGCTTTTACAAAGAATACTGACATTAATTGATACCAGTTCAAAGTAGCTGACGTAGTATAATAAGTAAGATTCATGATTTGTGTGTTCCTTGTACTTGTTATGAATTGTAGTGCTCCTTTGTTTGTGCTTCCCTGTCTYTTTTTATAGGTACATTGTACATTTAGGTTGTTGATAGTGTAAATCTAGTTTAGTGGGCTTCTTTGTTTGACAAAGTCAAGGCACAAAAGCTGGTTAAAATGGTAAAAGACCATAGAMGTGAAAAGGTTCTTGTTTGTTTTTTACTGATATTACAGTGAAGACTACGTTGATAAAGGGCATGGGCCTATCCTTAGACTTAGATCCACAGTAAGTATTTGAAGCTTGCTACACTGCACATGCTTTGTTGTAATTTAGTTATTTTTGGGGGGGGGGGTCGGGTAATCTGCACTAAGCCAACATATTTCACCACAGTTGCGGCCAGTAAGAAAGCCAGAATAATTTCATGAAAAGTGTGATATGGAATTGTTGTATCCAAATGTGCAGGGAGCCACACATACCTTCCAAGACTCAAACTAGTTTTCAATTATTTGATTAAGGACAGTCCATATTTTTTTCCCCCCTTGTTTCCACCAAAATGTGTTCCCCTTTTATTATGTGTATAAATTGACTATTTCTTCTTGCAGGACATGGTAAACCACTTATAGTCATCTCCAAAGCTTTAAGCCGGATTCCAGATCATATACCTGTACAAATTATTTTGAGATGGATATATAAATATATTAGTTAAAGTTGTATCTAATGGAAAAGTGGTAACCAGCCAATTAGATTAGTGAAAAAGGACCTCAACAGTTACTAATTTCTTCTTCTCTTCTGTCTCTCCACAGATGTGACCAGTGTGGCCGCTCCTACGCCCATGCCAGCTCCCTTCTCAACCACAAAAACACCCACACCGTCGGCATTTACCACTGTGCCGTGTGCCTCAAGACCTATTCCAACCTCCTGGCCCTCAAGAACCACCGGCGCATTCATTCAGAGATACGGCGTCACCGCTGCCCAGAATGTGGCAAGGCTTTCCGTGTCTCCTCCCAGCTCAACAGCCACCGTCGCGTCCACCTAAAGGAGAGGGAGCTAACTTGTGGCCCCTGCCAGCGCAGCTTCCCCAGCCAGGCCAGCTTCCGGCTCCACCAGGAGATCTCCCACGGCCAAGCCCCCAGGCCCCCCCAGCAGAMACAGGCCAGGGCTGGGGGAGCCTCTGGGGGCACATCCGGGGGCGGGAGCTCAGGCCTTARCTGGGRCTCCGGCCTGGATCTCACGYTGTTGCAGGCCCAAGGACTGGWCCCCAATGGACTACCCAAAATGAACTCCCTGTCCTTCCAAGGCCCCAGTGGCAGCAGGAGCCGTGGGGCGACGGGGACCAAGTCGCACRTCTGCAACCAGTGCGGCCGCKSCTACCTCCACGCCAGCTCCCTCCTYAACCACAAAAACAGTCACAAAACAGGCGCCTACTTCTGTAACTCCTGTCAGAAGGAGTTTCCCAACCTGATGTCCCTCAAGAACCACCGGCGCATTCACACTGAGCCCAAACGTTTCCAGTGCCCCGACTGCGGAAAGTCCTTCCGTGTGTCCACCCAGCTCATCTGCCACAGGCGCATCCACACCAAGGAAAAGCCCTTTTCCTGCCAGCAGTGCGACAAGCGCTTCTCCAGCAAGTCCAACCTGCGCCACCACCAGAAGGTGCACTGGAGCAGCTCAGCGCCCCCTACCATGGCCATGGGCGCTGCCAGCTTCTTGGGTATGCCCTCGGGCCCATTTCTATAAGTATGGGTGGGGATGGGGGAAGGGGGGTGCTAGTGTGAGATGCATTGAAATGCCAAGGTTTTAGAGGTGCCAAAACTCTTAGTCCCCTTCCTTCTCATTCACCACCATCTCCCTCTTGTTGTAGAGTGTGAGGTTTATATCTGTAGATTTTCAGAGCAGATTATGTGTTTTAGAGACACAGGCCCTGCATGCAACCTGAGACAAGGGAGGGGGGAGGGGGAGAGGACTGACTTGGTAGGAGCGACCTCGTTACACTGGTTAAAGACGTCTGGTTGCAAAATGCGTCCCAATCGCGTCTTCATCCCCAACCAGCATATGGTTATCTCTTATGCTTGCATTCACTCGATGGCCTTTGTAGGGGACAGGAACCCATTCGCCTGTAATGGTAACAAGGAATTACTGGCCACAATGTTCCGTTGTGTTCAAGGAATGTCCGATGGCTAGAGCTCTTGTACCTGTTCGGCTTTTAGAAAATCTTAATGATATACTGTTGTCATAGCTCACCTGTTGCATTGTTACACAGTAGACGATTCTAGATTTACTCAGTGTTTTATTGACAGTCTTAACCAGTGTCAAAAAGCATAACAAAACGGGGCACAATAGGAACAACAATCCCGTATTGCCATAGTCCAAAGATGTGGGGCGCGACGCTCACCAAGTCAACCACATTATAGAATTTTGACCATGTTTTAAGGGTTTTTTTGTGGCATCTTTGCAGTTTGAAATGCATTGCACATCATGACATCCCCTTACCGTATCTGTTGATGTTTTGGATAAGGCCTTTGCATGCAGCCTTTGTCATGTTATACAAACATCTAACCAGTAAGAAATTGAATTCATCAAGTATACTCTGAAGTGAGCATAACATGTTTGGAAACAAATAGTTGGAAAAGATGTACATTGACATTGGAAAGATTGAGTTTTACCGTGAATGTAGTGTGGAGATGTCACTTTCTGTAATATAAGAACTGACCTGGGGTGTATTGCTCTCTTGAGGTTCTTTAATCGTTTTCTAACTTGTGTGTTTCTTGCAGCACGAAGATGAGCTTCAAACCTTATTTTTCTGCAGATGACGACAATGCTCTTTATCAGTTGCTTCTTTCTGGCATCACATTTGTGTATTTCTCTTAATATAAAAAATAAAATAAAAATGTTTCTGGGCACCCATTTTTTCAACACTGCGCCTAACTAGTTAACATGTATAGACAATAAGTTGTTTTAAAAAAAGACAAATGTATATTGTTAGGCCCATGCCGGCATTTGGTTTTATCCTGTATCGTAATCGTACTTCTGACTGTATTATTTACAGTTCAACTTTTATAAAACAGATCATTGTAGAATGCATTTATTTATATTAACACTTTAGGAGCTTTGTTGTAACCACCCCTTTCCTTACACGTACCCCTGACTACTCATCCTGTATGTGTAATTGGCATGGAGTCGAGTATGAAGGACTCCCAAAGAACACTTGTGACAGTACTCCTCCATGTTGTCTCAATTTGTTATGGTTTAAAAATAATTATAATAATCAGTCCCTTGTACAATAAACAGGGCACTTGTATAATGTGTGTTTTGATTGCAGTACGAAGATGAAGGAAATATTTCTGAAATGTTTGCCTTTTTTATAAGTGATGTTGTGACCGTCTCCCCTCAAGTCAGACTGRACTTCCTTCTGTTTCACAAAAAAGCTCACACTCAAAGGGATGACTTTGTGAATTGTTTGTGCGTTCAGTCCTCATTCTCTTTAAGATTTTGTTACACCTTATCGTAACCCKTGTATTTATTAGTATTTCTTTTATTTAATTGCGTTTTGACTATTCAAAGCTCTGTGTGAACACTTTTTACTGKGAGAGCTGGTGCTAGAAAGTGAAATATAAAAGTGACAGTGAAGTGATTTAAGAGCAATGTGATAACTAGACCACAGGACAACTAACTATATTTTAATTGAACTCTTGCGGTTTCTCCAGGATTGGTTAAAAGTGGACACTTCCAACCATCATTACAGCTAGATTAGAAAGGATTGGTTTGAACAACTATAATGAATAATTTTCAGTTCTAACTTTTTGTTTCATACATATATGTAATGCTTACTATACAGTTTTATAAGCTGTTTTGATAATTAATTTCTTAACCAAACCTGTCCATATTATAACCCCTAATGCTGAGTRTTTGAAAATAAATAGCTGGAAAACTAGTGAAGAACATTGTTGTGAATCCATTGTCCTTTCACTCCACACTTTTAATATACTTTTGAAAGTGTTAAGTGTTTCAATAATCAACACGTTTTCACACAGGCAACTTTTAATCTGTGATGAAGGTGAAATCAACTTTGTTAACTCAACYTTGTTAAAGATTTGGCTTGAACATTTTCACTTTGGTGAATTGGTTAAATTMAAATGTGTCTAGTTGAGGGGCCAAATAATTGACCTGTTGGAGGAATGTAAGGAAGGGGGGTATACAATTGCAGATCTTTAAGCAAATGATGCAGACTGAGGATGGAGTTTGATAATGTGATTTACCTTGTTGCCTCTAGAAAGGCGGGTGCCCTCATATCATACACCTAGGCTGTGTACACACAGGCAGACCAATGCTGATATTTTTTTGACTAATTGTTCTTTTGACCAATCACATCAGATCTTATTCAGAGCTGATCTAATTAGTGAAAAAAAGATCAGAATAATGCTGCCTGTATAAACACAACCCTAGAGGATTAGACCTCTGAAAATGTGATTTGCTCATGTTAGTCCAAACAATAAATAAATAAAAATGGACACTAATGCATCTATATGTAATCTTTAAGGTGCAATGTTTGAATGCATTCCRTTAGCTTGATGCTAGAATATTGAGTTTTGTGCAACACATAAAAATCACTAAATGATATCAAGTTTACAATGTGGTTGTTGAAAATATACTTTTTATTTTATAACCAGCCAAATAGGTTTGGAGTTCTTTCATCCTTGGAAGAAGAAGAATATCCTCCCCAAACTCCTTTCTTTAGTTTTTCCAGTAAAATTTAGTCCAACTTCATTGTTCCATGTAGCTTTTTTTTTTTAATGTTTTTTTGTTGTCAACCCAGACAAGTTTGAGAGTGCATATTTGCTGCTAGTTAGCTTAGCACGCTAACACCAGTGTCCATATGGAATCTGAGCTGATGCTCAGTCTAGCAACCACAATGGCATTTCTATTATAATACATTGTTCAAGAGTGATATGGTCACTATACACGTTGGAATGGAGTTTCTGCATGGTGGTGAAGTGTTTTTTTTATTTTTATGTTCACTTTTGTTCAATTGATTCCTGTGGACTCTTGGATTAGCATGCTAAACTAACAAGTGGCTGCTCAAAATAACTAAATAAATCATATTTTTGTTTGGGTTGATTTAAGAATCACTCAAGTACTGGGAGAAACCAAAGAAAATTAGTTTTTGGAGTAAATTGTCCTAAGGGCTGTAGAATCATCGACATTGCAATATGGCTGTCTCCCAATTTCTGTGTATTTGTCACCATGAAGATGAAACTAGCCCAGATATTGAAGATACAAATCTCTCACCCTTAATCTTACACATGTAACTCTGACCTATGCCATATTTGTTTTGTTTTCATGTACATTTCGTCTTTTATATATGCATGATAGTTTGTGCTTAATAAAGATCCATCCGTGTTGAATATAATTAACTGTAGCTATACATTTGTTCCCAAATTGAGGCATCAGTTTCTTCTACCAAATTCAAGGTACGGTTACCAAACTATGTAAACGACCATATTAAATACTGGTAGCTAGTGGAAATGCATAATAAACCCATTTATACCTGCAGTGTACAGTGGGAGAGTGACATTTAAAACACATGTAGCCTCATCATTTGACTCAAGGCTCAGTACACCATCCGTGTAGGGAAGGCCCATTTGATTTGCCCAATGGTTTGATTGACATATTGAAAAGGCTCCGGTGAATTCCCGAAATAAACAATTTATTGTTAAATGTGCCGTCTTTAACATTTCAGTAATATTTTTGACTCCCTCTCTGATTTTGAAGAATATTATTAAGTCCCAAATATTATTTTGTAGAGACAATATTTCAACTTCAGAAAACTACATCTAATATTGAATCAAGAAAACGCTGCATTTTGTATACACTGAGGGTGGCCATGACGTGCCACTCTGACAGYTCTTTTTGTTTTTGTCTCAAGTAATAGTATTCATTTATTACCACCGATACATATCAAGATCTATGTCCATGTGGAAATGTTACGGAATGCACTTTCAATTGTTGAATAATGACTTTTTCCCCCCATGGCTGAAGCTGTTTCTAATGCAGCGTTCACATGCTGTCGGAGTTATCAGAAGCTTTTAGTTTCACTTGAAGGACTGTCAATGTCGGAATTACAAGAGGGAAACTCAGAGACATTTTTGCTACCCAAGTTGTGACGTTTCACCACTGACCTTTAACCTTTGACAGCRAATCTGTTTTTGACAATTACAATCTTATCAGTATGTATAATGTAGCTAGTCTGACCATATTGTTGATGTTAAGCAAGCTAGCTTACTTCATTAAGAATTGTTCTAACTTCAAAAGCACTTGAACACAACCATGTCGAGCTTATGACTTCCCAGTTTCCCCATTTCCCACAAGCATGTGAAGCCAGCATTAATGTGTATACAAACGAAATATCAGAATTATGGCATGACACAATTCCTACATTTTACATTTTCAGGTCATCCACCAATTGGCGCAGGGAGACCACCCAAGTCGCATGTCTGCGACCAGTGCGGCCGTGGTTACCGCCATGCCGGATCCCTCCAGAACCACAAGAACATCCACAAGACAGGCGCCTATTTCTGCAGCTCTTGTCAGAAGGAGTTCTCCAACCTGATGGCTCTCAAGACCCATCGGCGCATCCACACTGAGGTCAAACGCCACCGGTGCTCAGATTGTGGAAAGGCCTTCCGTGCGCCTAGCCAACTCATCGTCCACCGGCGCATTCACACCCAGGAGAAGCCCTTCTCCTGCCAGCAATGCACCAAACGCTTCTCTAGCAAGTCCAACCTACGCCACCACATGAAGTTGCATTGGAGCGGCTCAGCGCCTTCCAGTTTCCTGGGTATGCGCTCAGGCCCATTTCTATAGGCGGGGGAAGGGAAAGTGCTACCTGTGATTTACATTGAAAAGCCAAGGTTTCTGGAGGTCTGCTTTAATACAAGTTCAACGTTTACATTTTCAGGTAAATCGGTAATTGGTGGGGGGGCCAAGTCGCACGTCTGTGACCAGTGTGGCCGTGCCTACCGCCACGCCAGCTCCCTCCTCAACCACAAGACCATCCACAAGACTGGCGCTTATTTCTGCACCTCCTGTCAAAAGGAGTTTCACAATCTGAACGCCCTCAAGAACCACCGGCGCATCCATACGGAGACCAAGCGCTACGAGTGCCCGGAGTGCGGAAAGTCCTTCCGTGTGTCCACCCAGCTCATAATCCACMGGCGCATCCACACCAAGGAGAAACCTTTCTCCTGCCAGCAGTGCGACAAGCGYTTCTCCAGCAAGTCCAACCTGCGCCACCACATGAAGTTGCATTGGGGCAGCTCAGYGCGCCCTGTGCGCACCAATGTGTCTGTGGCTGCTACCAGTGCCACCCTCTTGGCTCTGCCTCAGACCCATATCTGTACAAAGTATGGGTGGGGAAAGGGGAAGCATTGAAATGCCGAGGTGCCAAAACTTTTCTTCACCCTCCTTCACCACCATCTCCCTGTTGTTATAGACTGTGATTTTCATAGAGCAGGTTATGTGGTCTAGACACTCAAGGCCMTGCATGCAACCCCAGACAAGGGGGAAAAGTGGACTTGACATGGACGATATCTACACTGGTTAGGACACGGGTTGCAAAATCTTCACCCATCTGCCTTCATCCCACCCAATCAGTTAGCTGTGCTTGCTGCATTCACTCGATGGCCTTTGCTAGGGGACAACAACCCTTCCACCTGCAACGGTACACCAGGATTACTGGTAAAAAACCTTCAATATAAAGGTTTTGGGATTGTTCCTTTTTGACTGCTACACATAACATCCCATCTGTTAATCTTCAATGAAGCCTATGCTTGCAAATATGAATTTGTGCTTAACTGACTTGCCTAGATACATAAAAAAAAAAAAATTACATTTAAAAAAAAATGTGCGGCTTTTGTTGTGTCATACAGTATTGAAGAGTAAATAATGGATTTTAAACGTATGCGCAATATGTTGGATTAAAGAGTAGATGTACTTTGACATTTGACATTGTAAAGATTGAGTTTTAACGGTGAATGTAGTGGTTGGAGATGTCACATTTCTGTAATATAGAACTGACCTGAGGGTGTATTGCTCTCTCGTGAGGTTCTAATCGTTTTCTAACTTGTGTGTTTCTTGCAGCACRAAGATGAGCTTCAAACCTTATTTTTCTGCAGATGACGACAATGCTCTTAATGGGTTGCTACTTTCTGGCATTTCTGTATTCCTCCCATTATTTCAAAATGGCTCTTGGCACCAATATTTTCAACACTACGCCTAACCAGCAAGAGCATATAGATGATTCAAAAAAACATGGATAAAAGTAAAGAAATGTATATTGTTAGGCCGGTGCCGACATTTGGTTTTTATCATGTATCGTAATTATACTTCTGACTGTATTATAAATAGTGCAGCTTTTATAAATCATTATAGTATGCTTATTTGTAGCAGCACTTGTAACAGAAATGCTAGTTTTAGGATCTCTCCGTTTAGGAGAAGTGTTGTAACCACCCCTTGTCCTTACACATACCCCTGACTCTTCATCRTGTATGTATAATTGACATGGAGTCAAGGATGAAGGACTCTGACACTTTTTAAATTGACTGTA
The DNA here is from genome assembly GCF_002910315.2 of Salvelinus sp. IW2-2015. Taxonomy (NCBI): domain Eukaryota; kingdom Metazoa; phylum Chordata; class Actinopteri; order Salmoniformes; family Salmonidae; genus Salvelinus; species Salvelinus sp. IW2-2015. The sequence goes on from NC_036860.1 coordinate 8,734,464, forward strand.
CTTCCTTAAGTTTCCTTTGTACAACAAACAGGGAGCTGCTATGCGTGTTTTGATTGCAGTATGAAGTTTAAGGAAGATGAAGGATTATTGCTGACATGTTTGCCTTTTGAGTGATGTGTCTGTCTTCCCTCAACTCAGACGGGACACTTCTGTTTCACACACACACAAAAAGAAAAGAAACCACACTTACAAACATAACTTTGTGAAAGTTTAGCGCATTTATTATGTTTAGTTTGTTACTCTTGTATTGTAACCTTTGTATTCATTCATTAGTGAGTATTTCCTTATACAATTGTGTTATATTCAACTATTCAAAGCTCTGTGTACATATTTTACTGGGAGAACTGCTAGTAAGTGAAATAAAGTCACAGTGAATTGATTTAGTAGTGATGTGATAAAACTAGACCACATTTATATTTTAGTTAAACCTAAAAAAAATATATATACAAAATGGACACTTTTGAACCTAGTTTAGAAAGAATTGCTTTGAACAAGTATTCATTTCAAGTTCTTACTTTTTGTTTCAAGTATATATGTAATGCTTACTATACACTTTTATAAACTATGTTTTGATAATTAATTTCTTAACAAAACTTGTCCATATTATTATCCCTAATGCTKAGTACTGAAAATAAATAGCTGGAAAAATGTGTTGTGAATCACAATTGTCCTTCAGCTCCTCACACTTTTTATGWATTTAAGTTTTTAATAACAGTCACAATTTCTTTGAAAGGTTGCTTCAATATTTCCAAAAGTCCTATAGTATTTAATTTCTATAATCATGAACTGTTAAAAGCAGGTTTAAAGTAAGCCTGTTTTGGGGGCTTTTTTCTTCCCTTCAGTCAGGAAGGCCTGTCATAGAGAAAAGAACACATACAGTATATTCACCATCATGATCACTAAGGCTTTGTTCGTTTGTGCTCTATCAGTCAGTTTACCTCAGCGKTCTGCAGTGAATCTCACATCCGTTTCCCAATGTACATGCCCTTTCGGAATGATGGATGTGACCCAAGCCCCATGTACCATGGGAGAGCAGAGGAGTCTAGCATCAAGGCAAATTCCCCTGGGGAACAAGGACTGTGACTGTCCTGAGAGTCCAGTCAGAGGAAGCCATTCATCACTGTCTAGGGCCTTGTGTCCCTGGTGTTTTGTTGATGCCATGAGGGGGCAGTGAGGGGGGCACTACAGATTACCAAATGGCACCCTATTCCCTACAGTGCACTACTTTCGATGAGGGTCCATCCCACTGGGCACAGACATCAGTTCAACATCCAGTTTTAATTTACATTTGGTTGAGTTGTCAACTAACGTGAATTCAATGATGTGGAAACAACATTGATTCAACCAGATTTTGCCCAGTGTGTAGGGAATAGGGTGCCATTTGGGATAWCGACAGAGTCTGGGTGTACAGCCATGAGGGGGTAGTGGGGGAGTACAGCATGTGGATGTGGAGCTAACAGACTATTGAATCCCTGCACAAAATGGAGTACTGTGTTTATTTAGGTGTTTTTTCAGTAATGTTCAAATTGGTTGTTGCCCTTTTCCTTTGTTGATTGGTGGAGCTAGATTAGTGTGGCTGACACAGATGGGAATGGTTTAGTTAATCAAAAACAGGCCTTTTTATTTGCATTTCCTTTTATCGCCATCTTGAATTTCCTACTTCTCCAGATTCCCCATTCAGCTCATTTCATTGTGGTTTTGTGTCAGTCTTTCACCAAAACCTTGTGTAAAGGATTGTACATTCAAATGTTAAAGTATGTGCTGTGTCATTTAACAGATGCCCATACTAACTMATTAGAATCAGCACATAGCACAGGACAGATTAACAGCAGCGTACTGTACATAACATTCATCCCACCTCAATGGTAAGTAGCCATAATGAGGTGATGGGGATAGAATTTGCACCAGGGTGAGTGATCAAAGTGGGGATGTCTTGCATGCCTTAATGATGAGGTCATAATGTGTAGACTGGACCGTGAGTCATGGATTCCTAATGGTCCTTTTGGGAGGCTGGGAACCAGATGGGCAGAGTGCTGGAGGAGCTAACCCACACAACATGGCTGAGCAGCTGTTCAAAGTCCTTTGTTCAAAGGGTCTGAGCAGGAGTGCTGATATAGGATCAGTTTTGTCTATTGGATATTAATGAATAATATATGGACAGGGCCGGATCATAGATCCGCACTGCTGCTCTGAGATGCTTCTTCAATATGGCCTAGTCCACCTTTAAAAACACACTGGATGGCAGTGGGTCCTTTCAAGGAAAAACACTGACATAATACAATAATGATGGATGCCATTTATATTGTGCATTTCACTAGGTGTCAAAATATGTTAAATTGTAAGGAGTGAACTCAGTCACCTCACCCACTACCAATTTGTAACACTTGACTTACCGGAGTGACGCACAGCAGCCATTTTTGTGTCCGAATGCTTGCCAAGTCTCGCATATCACAGTGAAGAGTTGTCTGAGATGTTGCTAACCCAGTGGAGGGCGATCAGGGTCTRCAGAGATACTCACTGTGACTTCCTCCAAAAYCCAGTGAATAGGCCCCAGGGGCTTCAGACCCAATTAATGCTTCATGACAAGGTGTTGATAGGATAACATGAGGATGCTTAACACAAACTAATATCCCATATTCCTAAATCAAAATAACATGAAATAACATTACATTGCCATATGTTTGGTAGATTATGATCTAAGAACATAATTGGCAAATAATACAATTGAATTTGAGMCATTGTGTACTATAGCAATGGAGACTGACAACAGTAATGAAGACCAACCACTGCGAGGGTACACTGAACAMTCCTTTTCTTTATTCATTTTTTATTATCATTTCAATATGTCTGTCGGGTTAGTTTTTTTTTTTTTTTATCGTTTTTATTTTAAATTAAAATTTGACACACTTATAAAAGACAGCATCTGCATAGAGTTGTCATCTTAAAGATCCATGGAGAAAAGGGAGCGAGAGGAGGGGAGATAGCGAAGGGTGGGGAGGGGAAATACTGGCACATCACACTAACTAAACAGAACAGCAAACAGCAGTACAAGAGAGGGAGAGAGAGGGACAGATAGTTTTTTACATTACGGTACGCACACATACACACACACACACACAAAAAAAACGGGACACAAGTTGCATTTCCAGTCAAAGTTGCAGCAAACGATCCAACTGTCCTCTTTTTTTCAGTCTCTCTCAGTATCATTWTCTTGTTTCACTCCGATCTCTCCCACCCTGACAACCCCCTCTAACTGACTTTCACTGAACAAGATGGAGTTGTTCTCTTCTGCCTGTGTTGTTACACATTTCAAATCACTTCCACCAMCTGTGGCTTTCGATCTGCAACCAAAACTGTGTTGTGCTCGACCGAGGTCTGGAATCATTTTGTCTCACTTCTGCATGTTAGAGAAAGCCCTTTTTCTTTTGTATTGCACATAAAAGTGGATTTCTATATTGTCACAGGCCARTCTTTCAGTATGATCCACAGCTTTCCCTTTGAGGATCAGACCTCCTTGGGTTGCCTCACAATTAGGACAAAATCCTCTCATACTCCTAAGAAGGTGATTCAGGTGTTCGCATCTGACGCGCTAAGATATCAATACAAAAGAGGACAAAACTCAACGCAGAGCCTAACTCATTTCAAAAATTGAAATTCTTCTTACAATTTTGACAATGGAAATCATTTCCTCTCCTATGCACATGAACATAGGAGAGTTGCAACACTTGCCAGACAGATCACACAAATTAGTACTTAATGACTCTAAATGTCATGACCACTACGTAATGGCGGGTTCAATTAAGAGAAGGACTTATTTTTTTCACCACAGTATACTTTCCACAGCGATGAGAGACCCTGGGCCCATGAGAAGAWGCCCAAAGCCAAGTGACAAGGTTGACATTGTCATTATACGAGACAATACCAATCATAATGACAGGGCTGTTTTTGGCTGACTACCGGCTAATAAWTGGAGACAAAGAGAGTGTTTGRGTTCATATTTGGCCTGGAAGCAGGAAACCGAGACAACATGGCAATATGTACATTGCCACTCCCTTCTTACTACGGATGGAGGGAAGCACTATTCATCAGAGAAGGATGCCTCTGAACGAAATCAAACTGGTTGGTTTTTGACTGATATGGTTGGTCACACAAATTATTCTTTCTTTTGTCCAAACACTCTCCAAACACGCATTAAAACTGAAAGAACATATATGTACAGACAGTCAGTCCAAAGAGGGGGGACAGTGGGGATAGGGCAGAGATCGAACCACTTCACAACTTTGACAGGAACAAGTTTCTCAGTAGTTGTATACATGGACATGCAAGTCATTTTTTCTCTCTTTGAAGTATTTACAATAATTACAAGACACAAAGATCCAGTTCAGTTTGACAAAATTGCGAGCATTCAATATTACTACTATTATTTTTGTTAACATAACTCCTTTATTTCTTTAAATCATTGCTATAACATAATCACTCACTTTTTTTAGTTCAGCATTTGATCATTTTGCCATTCTATCTCCCTCAGTTTGCAAATGTTACTGCATTTYCTTTTCATTATAATAATATATTTAATATCTATTCCGTTTTCTGTTAACCTACTGTTATGACCATTCAGATAATAATCAACTTTCTGAAGTCACAATTTCGGGGAACCATATTCCTACACCACCAACCTCCCTCCCAATTAGAACACTGATACAAAGGAATACTGTTGTGAGATATGGTGAGTATGTTCCAGAATAGGACCATAAAGCAAAGAAAACAACAACCGGTGTAGTTGTGGCAAATAACAGTAGCACATTAGTAAGCCACAATAGAAAGTAGCATCTCCGAAGAGGGTTTAGTTGGTTGAACAACCTCTTCTGTGAAAGCAGTTTTGAATATTGACATAACGGTGAGGATAAAGCMAGTGGCCATTGCATAGGGCCTTGAATTTCTTGTGGCTATAACAAGCAAATATGTAAGGGTGCCCATATATAGCCAGGGAAACCCCAAATATGAACCATGATAATATAAAACAGATATTTMGTTTTGAAAGATCTAACTGGTTATATTTGCAGTTCAAGACCATATTCAAACCATTTCCAGAAGAGGTTTTCCTTTCCATTGGCTGCACTGATAAGGCTTTGCACGRACAGAAGCTAGATGGCGAGGTCATTACCGTCATTCATTCGCCACTCATTTACAGAATGCTTTCTCTATGCTCACTATGTTTGGAGGTCATTCCGATGTTCCGCACACCCGATACATCTTTTAATTTCAAAACAATACAGGAATAAAAACAGAATACTTTGGTTCATCCAGGTCAGTGCCCTTATATTCACCAAAGTTKATCTGGGTACGCTCCGTTCAGGTGTGTTGCCAGCACAGAGAAAGCGAAGCAAGTGAACGTTGAATTGGGTGTTAAAGAGGCCATAACAAAAAACATGTAGATATTGTGTGCATAAAGACAGGTGTATAGACTACACAGAAATTTGGATAGGGATATGTATCTCACCAAATAATAATCTCCACTGTTGTCTCCTTTGGACTCACGTGTAAGAGGACTCTGTGTACACACTACGACCTGTCTCTTATACACATCTAGATGTGTATAAGAGACAGTCATACGACTATGCATCTCTTCTCACTATTACAACCACAATGACTACAAACTACAAATGATTAAAAGACTATTTGTAAAGTATTTTCAACAAGTCAACTCAGAAGTTTGAATCAATTAGCTGACAACATACAATGATTTGAAGGGGGGGGGGGGGAATAATCTGGATGATAACTCTAGATTACTATTATTATATTATAAGCATTTTTTTTGTAAACTTGACTTTCTTTGTGCTCTTTGATCAGGTGACTGAGAACACGTGGGGCAAAATGCTTTGGTTTGAATTTGGTAACATATATAAATAGTGTATTTTTTGTTGTTGTTCTGTTTTCAACATAAAACTGGAACTCAACAGCTACAACCCATGGACCTGCTAAACCCGAWCAGCCCTTACGCCTAGTCGCGTGCTCAGAGTGTGATGCAACTGGTCTGCGTCGATCGCAGACGTGCACACACATACTGTACACAAACAAACGTTCATGCTCACACACAAACACACACACACGCACCATCTTTTTTTTGTTGTTGCCAGGGACGAGGGGCATGCACACAAGGCCTAGGAGCTCACAAGTTGCAGTCGCRGCTTAAAGACTCACGATTAACGTTTCCTCACAAAGGACGCATACGCCACCATAGAAGCACACGAAGCAAAGTGGGATAGACGCCATGGGAGAGAAATGGGGGTACAGGATGGAATGTATCAGAATTACTACTAGGGGTTCTGCCATGGCGGGGGAAAAAGGTACTCTGGAGGAAGGATGGGACGACGTTTTGCACCAAACAGTACCCAGAGGTTTACACACACTCGTACATACGTAGATCACCCCTCTGGACGTACCACTGTAAATATGGTCTCTGTAGACTTGCGATAAAACAGACACCAGCAGCGATATAACTACAACCCCTCACCCCGTCCCCAGTGAGTAWATATAAATAATCGATCGATAAATAAACCGTGAACGTGATAGACAGTGTTTTCTTAGAGTGTAAAGTGCGCACATGATTGAGAGCAGAAATCACCATGCAAACTCACAAAGCCGAAAGTTGCATGCCTTAATAAGAATAAGGGCTCCCTAGCCATATTCCTTTTAAAAAACAACAACGACATCAATATAACCCCATTTTAACTGTACATGTAAGTGGTTGGACACAATTAAATACACAGAAGCTTTAAAAATAACATGCTGGCCAGTGCTGGAATGACTTGAGGACTACAGTCAGATTCCCTCCTGGATCTGTGGGTGGAGATGTTGGTCGAACTAACCTACATTTCCCGTTTGCCATTCCCATGCCCTCAATATCTCTTGCTGCAGAAAGACGTTCTTGCCATGGAAAGATACAAATTGGACTTCAGAGGCTCACCAAAGTAATATAAGCGCCTTTGAGTCATGGTGGGACTGAAAATATCACGTCTCATGTGGTGATCGAGATTGTACAGAACTCAAAAGTGGTTACCGGTATGCACGTAGAAAACAGTGACATGGGTTAGTCCTGAAGTTAAATCCTGTTTAAATAGAGGCCATTTTTTGTTGTTTCTCGCTCAATGTGTTCCAAGGTGTAAGTGAGTGCCAAACTCCCAATGTTATGTGGTTGTTCATGGAAAAGGTCAGCAGCGAAAAAGACAGGTGTAAGTGAGTGCCAAACTCCCAATGTTATGTGGTTGTTCATGGAAAAGGTCAGCAGCGAAAACTCCCATTCTGTAAGGACAGCCCACTATCAAAGGCCACTGTTTCACACTCAGAACCAAAGAACCAAAGCCTTTTGCATTGGATATGTGATACGACTGAACATTTCATTTAAGGTTTCAGCTTCCTATTTATTGCAAGTATTGTCCTTATGATGATATGGCAGRCTTTAGCACAAAGCATCAGCTAACTACTACTTAGCACTTGAAAGGGACATGATTTGGTTGGCCGCTGAGCTGGAAGTGGAACATAACTTTAATGCAGTTACTATAGTTTAAAGTTTGGACAACAACAGAGACAGTTCAATGACAGTCAGTCAGGGATGACCRTCATAGGGCCACTTGACTTAGAAATTCACCGAGAAACCGATGACTTAGAAAAGAACGTTCCGTGCTGATGACAATGACAGGGGAATGACCATGTAACTGTGAAGGGTGGGTGGGTGTGTATTGATTTTGTAGCAGCCAATAGGTAAGATGCATTAGGTCTAACTCTGAAATATCCTATCCAATGTCCTGTGAGATTTGCATTAATAGACTATTCTGTGTCGGAAGGTTAATCTAACGTGATTCCCTGTGTTGGGGCACCCGTGAAGTAAAATCATCTGCCTTTGGTTTTACACTGAGCAGAGTCACTTTTGGCATTTGGAAATGTTGAATTTAGCTACATTTCCATAGCACTTAAAATCCAAGTTCAGAAAACTGAGAGCTGGCTCCTCCCTTTGAATATACAATATTAAGGACATATTCAACACAAAATTAGTATTTTAAGAAAACATTTGACAACATATTGTTTTTTCCTGACAATTATTACATATACAGTCAAAGGATCAATTACAAGAAAACACAGTTTCATCTTGCGGTGGCTAGCATAGTCTGTTTGGGCACTTGAAATGAAGAAAAGTACAACTTCTGACTTACATTTAAGTCATTTAGCAGACACTCTTATCCAGAGGGTAGTACAGGAGCAATTAGGGTTAAGTGCCTTGCTCAAGGGCACATAAACAGCTTGTTCACCTAGTCAGCTCAGGTATTTGAACCAGCAACCGTTCAGTTACTGGCCCCACGCTCTTAACCGCTAGGCTACAACTTATATCCTATGAAGTTCCTAGATATAGGAAGCTAACGTCAAAGGATAATTGGGTTACTCTTTAAATTGGCTATAATCAAATCAATACGCCAGCGATACAGTCGTTGCTTTTTCAACATCTTATTGATCGTAAAGTATATTCTACATTCTGATTAGGTCCATGTCCAATCTAGATCACAGGGGGTAAGGCCTTGTCATATGAACTACACTGGGACACTATTCCATGAAGGTGACCCCAAACAGTCAGAACRCTTTAGTTCATCTAGTCGGGGCCAACACCGTCAACGCAAGCCAGGGAATTGGGACTTCGAGGGCAAGAGGCTCACGAGTCATGATTTTGATCCAGTCATTCCCGCAATTTGGATCTTAATCTGCGACATTACAGTGCTGGCTTCAACAGAGTCACTATGACATCCGTATCATGTTGCCGTGCATATTTCCTTGGCAAGGTAGAGTTGTCTCCTGCTTGATAAATGTAGCAGCAGTCATATCTGTTCTTAGCCTGAACTCAAATGGCATTAGTTTGTAGATTGTGCAATCATAGAGCACAGTATTCTCTCCTGACCTTGTCATTCTGAACTGGTAATAATTCAGCACCATCAATGGAATATTAGGAGGAAAACGCCCATCTTTATGAAATGGCACCCAAACAGCTCAAGCAGAGGGTTGAATAGGTTCCCTTAAAACGCAACATGACCTACCGATTGATAGATTATCAATACCTAATATGTTTTATGAATCGATTCTATAGTTGCGTGTTTTTTAAGATGATATCTTTGCTTAGTAAAAAATACAATTTCACAAGAGGGGCACACAAACTTGTTCCATTCAAAGTGCCCATTTGCTTATATGTTTTGTATCTTGGAAATAAAATAAAGCAAACGGCAAAATATAGCTAAAGGTCCATAAAGGAAATATGAGGCCAGACTATTTGTCACAGGACACGTCACACACTACACGACCACAGTAGAACTAACCGCTTCCAAAGCAAGACATGAGACTCTACACCAGGGCTCGCCAGCATTTCAAGTTTTGAGATTCCKTTGTTCAATTTTCATCTTTACTTTTTAATATGTTCCACATTTTTTGCAAAATCTGTAGAACAGGCATGACGGCTATGGGTCTCTCTTTCTGTCACCTCCCTCTCTTCCTTCCCTCTCTGCTGTATTTTTTCTCTTTCTGTTCACTTTTAACATCCTTGGGAAAACTCGAGCTGGTCGGCTTTCTTTGTCAAAACTGCATAGTTCGACCGTCGGTTTACCCCAGCCCCTCCCGTCTTACCTCTCTAATCTCTCTCTGAATTTGGTTTCTGCCGCAGACATATCGAATTAGCTGAAGACCCGGAGACATTCCTCTCTCCATGCTCCTACTGTATGGATAAGAGCAGAGAAGGGCTTTGATGGAGCACCTGCAAACTGTCAGTTGTTTTTCAAACCTGCTACTGCAGTGCCACGCCCTAAAGTACACGCCTCCATCTGTCTGTCAGCCAGGGCCTTTCATCTGCCGTTGTAACAGCTCCATGGGTGTAAGCTCTTGTCCCTATTGGTCGAAGTAAAGACATTGTTGCCTATCTAGGAGATTTGATTAGCCTATTGCCGGGTTACTCAAGTTGACTACACTAATTTGTCCGGCTGATTAACGTGATTGACAGGAACAATCAACCCATGAGAAGTCTCTAAAAGACACGGTTCAAGCAAAACCAAAGTCAGTCTCTCCCAACAAAACGTGATTATTGTATCTATGAAATAAGCTACACCGATCATCCCAATTCCCTTCGACAGTTTTGTGCATTATGTTCTAAAATCGCATCCATGTGAACTACCTTTGCTGGAACAACACACAATTTANGCTCCTACTGTATGGATAAGAGCAGAGAAGGGCTTTGATGGAGCACCTGCAAACTGTCAGTTGTTTTTTAAAACCTGCTACTGCAGTGCCACGCCCTAAAGTACACGCCTCCATCTGTCTGTCAGCCAGGGCCTTTCATCTGCCGTTGTAACAGCTCCATGGGTGTAAGCTCTTGTCCCTATTGGCCGAAGTAAAGACATTGTTGCGAATGAATGCCTAGCTAGGAGATTTGATTAGCCTATTGGCAGGTTACTCAAGTTGACTACACTAATTTGACTGGCTGATTAACCTGATTGACAGGAATAATCAACCCATGAGAAGTCTGTAAAAGACCAAAACCAAAGTCAGTGTCTCCCAACGAAACGTGATTATTGTATCTATGAAATAAGCTACACCGATCATCCCAATTCCCTTCGACAGTTTTGTGCATTATGTTCTAAAATTCCAAGTAAACTACCTTTGCTGGAACGACACACAATTTAGCAGTCATTGGCACTGTCCTGGAGATCCCCCAAAAAAGAATGAAACGTTCCCCCAAAAATATTTTACGTCATATTTCTTTCCAGGTAGCTAACCCATGTGCTGTTTCTGATGTTCAATACATTTACATGTACATTGCAAATATTATGTTTATCTGTACCCCTCTTTTTTGTATGTTATGTATTTAGTCAGTTATATTGTCGTATTTTTTTTTTTTTGTCTTTGTTTTTTCAACCCCACCCAACCACTTTAAGAACGTTTTCCTTATCTGATATTGTATATGATATTTTTCTCTCTGTGTGTTTTTTTCTCTCGTGGCCGTCTTTTGTCGTTGTCGTCATTAAAAGCCCAGGTATCCGCCGATAGTAGATGCCAAGACGACTCCCAAAATAGTACAGCAGACGATGATCATGAGCTTCTTCTGCAAGGGGGGGGGGGGGAACAAGGCAGTGATGGTGTTAGCAAGACACAGGGAGGCTTGTGATTGTATACATGCTACGGGACAGTTTTACGGTAAGGGACAGTATCATTTATCTATACGACACATTAGTGTGTACATTGTGTCCAAAGCTATCACGCCTGTGGAGGTTGGTCGCTTGGTAGTCACTGAGGTACTGTGTGAATGCCCAAGAGGAAATGCACTGTACATGAAGAGGTGGTGGATATTATTATTATGTGAGTGTGTGTGTGTGTGTGTGTGTGTGTGTGTGTGTGTGTGTGTGTGTACTCTTTAATAATATAGTATGAGGGGGTGGTGGACATGAATCTTTCGTGATATGATTGACTGTAGGAGGATGCTGTGTCTATTTTAGTATGTGTGTCTGTGTGTTTATATTATGTCATACGTATAGTATGTATATTAGAATGTACAGTATGTATACATCCTCGTGTAGGTGGGGGATGTGGGTTACAGCAACGTAACAGTGATAAAACATGTGGAAGAATTTACGCGTATACACAATATATGCGTTAGCCCTGTTATATGGAGAGCCTGTGACTTACCTTGCGAGCCTGGCTCTGGTATTTGACAGCCTTCTTGGTGTCAGACACCGCCCGCTCCACAAAGTCCACGGAGTGTTCCACGTTGTACTCAATTCTGTCAATCATCTCTCCCTGTAAACAGGAAAAAGCACCGTCATCAAAATGCAAGCGGACTGAGGAGTATACCTTGTCTATTACCACTTTAAGTCAGCCTCAACCACATTGTATGCATTTCAGCATCATATTTTTTTAAGGCCCATGTGTGGTATCGTATTTCTGTTCTTTCGAATCCAAACAAAGCTTCTAGCACAAATATCAGCTGTTTTCTATTCCTTTTTATTCCAGTTACAAAGTACTGTAAGTGATATTGATGAAGCCACTTATCATCTACATGTTGTCTTCCATCTAAAGGATGGATTTTTAACATTGTGTGCTGCATAATGTTGCCAAAGGAAACAACAGTATTGATACATAAATGAGATGAGCGTAGCTAAGTACCTATGTTTATTCATCACACACAATTGCATTATTGTCCACGAGGAAAAGCCCCCAGCGAAAGAGAAGAATTGTCACTCAAAAGCGTTTTTCCTCCCTATTGTAGTTTGGATGAAATAATCCAACTCACAAACGGTTTACAGTGCATGAGCTAAACTTAGAAACCATATTTCCCTGTTACCCAGAAGCAATTTYCTAATTTAGGTCGTCCTGATGAGATTCATAGGCTCTTAGTGGAAGTCAACGGTCATTTCTTCACAGTGAGAATCAAAATTGGCAACGTAATATTCTCATATTGTATCTCACATATAGAGATTCTAAGTCATATTGACAAATGTTCTGTAAATATGAAAATATTTGAAAATAGAACTTAATTATGTTGTCATAATTTTGGGGATAAACTGTAGTATGTTACCAACACATTTAAGACARAAAATCTAGAATATCATCCAGTACTCATGTGAGGTATTTTGTAATGCATTTTTAAAGTGCAAGTCTTTGCTATACCATTTCAACTTAAGTGCAACCACTGCGTACAGCCACAACCCTGAACATACTGCAAAAACCCTTCATTAATTAAGATCACTGAACCCTAGCAGCAGAGAGCCGGCTACACTGATGAAACCAGGATGTAAAAAGGCTACAGCTGTAGCCTGAGTTTATCTGAATGGCTACACAGCATTGCTCATTGGTGTGGAACTAGTTTAGGCAACAGTGTGTTTACTCACAGTCTCAATCTAAACATAGAATGATAACAGGATATTTGCATGCAACATTTCTCCTGTCTCAAAGCACAATTACTCAAATACGCCCATGAACCCACACGCCTGAGGCTAAATGTCATATGTTCAACTCTCAGTTCCAAATATCTGCCCCGTTCTCAGTCAATCGTGGCAAAAACCAAATCGCAGTTCGACGGATTTCATTATGAAAGATGTAAGGCTCATCTTTTTTGAAGATACATAGATGCTCCAATGTTTTCATTTTAACATCACAAAATGACTCTGATACCATTGGTGCAGAATTCAACCACACCCTTGACATTGGTGTGAGTTAGGCCGATTCAAATCTAGTATGTGCTCAACATAAGGCCAATGGCATAAAGCTGGGCTTTTATTAATTCATTCGTCTTTTAAAAACATTTCAAATAAAAACAAAACTTTACCTGGCTCTCGACCAGCATGGCCATGTCYACAAACATGTCGTGCAGCTCACGAATGCTGTTCTCCAGCTTGATGATCTCGGTGTGTCGGGTCTCAATCTCATTCAGGGCCTGCTTGTCTATCTGAGAGTCCATCTTGATCTAAGGACCCAAAACAGAGGGTTGAGAAGGAGACCGAGGATGAGGATTTGAATGTGTTCTTTTGCCACCTGTAATAATCAACATTCATCTTCTGTTAAAATCCATATCAGGACTACTAATAGTCAACATAGCAGTAGTTTATTGAATGCAAACGTGACAGATGTAGCGAGTTAGCTAGGACCAGCAACACAGGTTATTAGTGTGTGTGGTCCCCGTGCCTTCACTGTGGATATATGTCTGCTATGGGGAATGGCCAGGCTCAGGTGTTGTACTCACATCATCGGTGAAAATGGCAAGCTTGCCACTCTCCAGCATATCCTCCAGCTCCTCGTTGGTGGTTGTTCTCCCAGCTGCCGAGCACACACAGGCACACGCACGCACACACACGCAATGAAATATATTGCCAACAAATGATCATAATGCTTTGCCTGATGCACTTAAAGTTTAGTTATTCAAATCAACACATTCCCACCGTTTTAGTGCCAATTTGAGGCACAGCACAGATTCTGGCCAGTAATTAAAAAAGACCATGTATCTCTAACCAGATGTCTAGAATAATCTAGATCAATTTAAAGCTCTAAGGTATCCTAAAAATATTATTCAACATGAAATAATATGAAAGAAAATACAGCTTTTAAATTAAATGTGCGAGCTGAATTACAATGAAGTTAACCCTGTACTATAAGGAAAGTCTTCTGTTTTTGCAAACTACATGACTGTACAACTTATCATTGGCTAATATGTGGTCATATGTGGCCATTCAACCCCCTTGTCTACTTAGTATCGTCTCAATAAACTTAAAATGCATCTATTCTGCTTAGTCTGTCCCAGTCTTTGAAAGAACCTGTGTCTGTGCATAATACTAGTTGATGTCTGGATCTCAGATGTCACTATGGCTGTGAGTTGTGTATGAAACGCTTGCCAGTGTCTGTATCTGTGTACTTCAGTATTATCTAATACTTCAGTATTAAAAGGATACTCACTGTCTGTGAATTACAGTCTGTCTCATATGAAGGTCAGTGGGGCTGCCTTGAAAATATCCTTACGTCTGCAAAACACATTTTTGTGTCTGCGCTGTTGGGTATCAGTGTATATTTAGTAAGAACTCTGGCTATTTCTTGTGTAAGATACTAACGTACCTCCTTCTCAGTCGGTGTAACCCTGTCTGCATGTGTGTGCATGGCATTAGTCTTGTTGATTTATTAGCAATCACAAAATCAATCAACCAATTGGATTGTATTTGTGCAGTCATTTTAACAAAGTAATTGACAAAGAACGCTAAACAAAGTCTGGGCCTAACCCACCCTAAAAGAGAGAATCTAGGTTGATAATGTCAATATCCTGTAATGTATGTGTACTGGATGGTTCTATGCTCTACGAACTGTACTGTACTTGTAAAGTATCGCCATACATAGATACTATATAGAGCAGGGTTCCCCAACTGGTGGCCCACGAACCGAATTTGGCCCGCGGGTGGAATCATTTGGCCCCCAATTTTTTTAATTTGGCCCCCCAATGATCCATGATATAGAGTATAGTATTGAATGTCAGTGGTGCATTAACTGTGCCCTATGATGGTGGTGGGCTACAGATACTCACTGATCTCCAGCTGTCTCTGGATACGGTCCTTGCAGCGGTCCCTGTATTTGGACTGCGTGGTGTTGTACTCGGTCATCACCTCTACAAACTTGCGTGACAGCGTCGAGTGCTAAAAGGACAGACACAGGGAGATCAGATGGGGGGGGGGGGTTAGGGAGTGGCCACTGGAGCAAAGAAAATCAYAAATAAGGTCGATCAACACCATCTGATAATGTGATGATGCCTAATTGACCATTTGCAGTACACATCAATCATAGTCTTGATGAAAATGGCAGAAACGCCTTCNCACACACACACACACACACACACACACACACACACACAATGAAATATATTGCCAACAAATTATCATACTACTTTGCCTGATGCACTTACAGTTTAGTTATTTAAATCAACACATTTCCACCGTTTTAGTGCCAATTTGAGGCACAGCACATATTCTGGGCAGTAATTAAAAAAGAGCATGTATCTCTAACCAGATGTCTAGAATAATCTAGATCAATTTAAAGCTCTAAGGTATCCTAAAAATATTATTCAAAATGAAATAATATGAAAGAAAATACAGCTTTTAAATGAAATGTGCGAGCTGAATTACAATGAAGTTCTCCCTGTACTATAAGGAAAGTCTTCTGTTTTGGAAACTACATGACTATACAACTTATTATTGGCTAATATGTGGTCATATGTGGCCATTCAAATCCCCTGTCTACTTAGTATCGTCTCAATAAACTTAAAATGCATCTATTCTGTTTAGTCTGCCCCAGTCTTTGAAAAATACTGTGTCTGTGCATAATATTAGTTGATGTCTGGATCTCAGATGTCACTGTGGCTGTGAGTTGTGTATGAAACACTTGCCAGTGTCTGTATCTGTGTACTTCAGTATTATCTAATACTTCAGTATTAAAAGGATACTCACTGTCTGTGAATTCCAGTCTGTCTCATATGAAGGTCAGTGGGGCTGCCTTGAAAATATCCTTACGTCTGCAAAGCCCATTTTTGTGTCTGCGCTGTTGGGTACCAGTGTATATTTAGTAAGAACTCTGGCTATTTCTTGTGTAAGATACTAACGTACTTCCTTGTCAGTCAGTGTTACCCTGTCTGCTGTCGGCATGTGTGTGTATGGCATTAGTCTTGTTGATTTATTACCAATCACTAAATCAATCAACCAATCAATTGTATTGTATTTGTGCAGCCATTTTAACAAAGTAATTGACAAAGAACGCTGATAATGTTGATAATGTCAATATACTGTAATGTCTGTGTATGGTTCTATTCACTATGAACTGTACTTGTATAGTGTCTCCATACATAGATACTATATAGAGCAGGGTTCCCCACCTGGCGGCCCACGGACCGAATTTGGCCCGCGGGTGGAAACATTTGTCCCCCAAATTTTTCTGCCCCCTCCCCGCCCCCCAAAAAGTTTGCATAAAAAATAAATAATAAATAATTGTTGGATATAAAAGACTGTAAAAACACCAGGAAATCAGCTCCAATTGATTTTAATTGAAGAAATCTATTCCCAAATATTCCCACGCATAATAGAGAGACACGTGATTGTATACAAGTGTAAGCAAGGCTTGAAATTAGAATGTTGTAGTCAAACATTATATATGTTTGGGCTTCATGAGATCAATCTGCAGTCCACAAATKATTTGTAATTATGTTCCGGCCCCCCGACCATCCACTCAACAGAAAATCGGCCCGTGGCTGAATCTCGTTGATGATCCCTGATATAGAGTATAGTATCTAATGTCAGTGGTGTATTAACTGTGCCCTATGATGGTGGTGGGCTACAGATACTCACTGATCTCCAGCTGTCTCTGGATACGGTCCTTGCAGCGGTCCCTGTATTTGGACTGCGTGGTGTTGTACTCGGTCATCACCTCTACAAACTTGCGTGACAGCGTCGAGTGCTAAAAGGACAGACACAGGGAGATCAGATGGGAGGGGGGTTAGGGAGTGGCCACTGGAGCAAAGAAAATCACAAATAAGGTCGATCAACACCATCTGATACTGTGATGATGCCTAATTGGCCATTTGCAGTGCACATCAATCATAGCCTTGATGAAAATGGCAGAAACGCCTTCATATGTATGCACACATGCACCTCCATTCAAATAATGGCTGCTGCGTTAGAGATTTTGCTGATGCTGCATAGTCAATGACAGTGGCAGTTGAATGTTCCGACCACCAGAGGGGATCATTGAGTATCACTGAGCCTTGTGCATTGAATTACTGCTGAAAATAATACAGGCAGGGGTCAAAGCAAGGATGGCTAAATTCTGTGTGCTGGAGGGAAGGCCTGAGATTCAGCCCAGCAGTGTCTCCTTCTCCGCTTGCCTGAACAACCCACTAACAATGCAAGGCAGAGAATAAGGGCGAGGTACCCTCTTAGAAAAAAGGTGCTATCTWGAACCTAAAAGGGTTATTTCGGCTGTCCCCATAGTAGAACTCTCTGAAGAACCCTTTTTGGTTCCAGGTAGAACCCTTTTGGTTCCAGGTAGAACCCTTTACAGAGATGGTTCTACAAGGAACCCAAAATAGTTCTACCTGGAACAAAGAAGGGTTCTACCTCAAACCAAAAAGGGCTATCCTAATGGGACGGCCGACGAACCCTTTTGGAACCCGTTCTTTCTAAGTGTAGCTATGGTGAGGATGGAAGAGAGGCTGGATTAGTGGCAGTGAGTCAGAGGATCAGGTGGTTGAGAGAGTCAAGAGCCTACAATGACAGATGTCCTTTCTGGCCACCTCTGAAGAACATTGGTTCAGAGTGAGATGATCTGAATTTCAAATGAATAAACATTTGGGTGGTTTAAAGGAAAGTGGTGTTGTTTTGAAAAAGGCACAATTCAGTGCACAGCTTGATTGAATGTTTAGGTGGGCTATACTGAGTATGTAGAGTTGTTCATGTGATTTGATATGGGAAATGTCACCTTTGCCATTGTACTTGTATTGGTACACTGTGGGTTCTGAAATGATTGACACCCCTTGATAATAATTCAAATATTGAACTATATTATATGCTCAAAACTAGGGGGGATTATATTATTTTATACTAATACAATTGCTCAGAGAAAGAGATGACTTTGTTTAACAAGTAACATTATTTTTACTCAAAAAGGTAGGGGTCAAAATTAGTGACACCCCTAAAGATTCTTATAAATATAGCAGTCAAACGTGTAGTATATGGTCCCATATTCCTAGCATGCAACGACTACATTATGGATAATCTCGAACGAATCGTGAATAAGGATGTCACAGAGGGTCAAAAATCATACTCCTCTGTTATTGGTAACGGTGAGAGATGTCTTAGGTGTATGATTTTTGACCCTCTGTGACTTTTTCACTCATCGTTATTCTCAATTAATTCAGGATTATCCATAATCATGGTAGCATCCACATTAATGAAGAAGTGTTTAGAAACCTATTCTATTCTTATTTATATAAAAAAAAAAGTGAGTCCAAAATGACACAATACATTATTTACCATTCATTTCTATTAGGCACAAAATTATCTGAAACACAACCAAAAGGAACTGCAAATGCATCCAACAAGTTTGTAGAGTCACAAGTTTGATGTAGTTATTGCGTGCTAGGAATATTGGACCAAATACTAAACTTTTGACTACTTTATTTATAAGARTCTTTAGGGGTGTCAATAATTTTAACCCTTACCTTTTAGAGCAATTGTATTAGTATAAAATAACATATTTTCCAAATGTTTTGAACACAGTATAGCTTAGTATTTGAATGTTTTATTTTATACAGTCATTATTGCTCATCTTTATCAAGGGTGTCAATCATTTCAGACCCCACTGTAYGTGAATAATGTTGGTACTGWTTCTGTGTCGCTCCTCTTCATACTGCAGGGCAGTGGTGCGGCTTATTCAAAGGCCCCATAGCCCTTTCCTGCAGTCAAATGACTAGTGGCCTCGTGGGTGAAATGTTAATACTATTTTTCATTAATTCATCATTCCTAATTCCTAAAAAAAAATCTTTACCTGCTGAAAAATCWGGTGTTTCTATGTCAAACGGTTTTGTTATAGTTCTGTCTTCTGTGATGTACACTGAACAAAAATATAAACGCAACATGCAAAGTGTTGGTCCCATGTTTCGTGAGCTGAAATAAAAGATCCTAGAAATGTTCGATACGCACAAAAAGTTTATTTCTCTAAAATGTTTGTTTACACCCCTGTTAGTGAGCATTGTAGCATTTGTCAAGATAATCCATCCACCTGACAGGTATGACATATCAAGAAGCTGATTAAACAGCATGATCATTACACAGGTGCACATTGTGCTGGAGACAATAAAAGGCCACTCTAAAATGTGCAGTTTTGTCACACAACACAATGCCACAGATATCTCAAGTTTTGAGGGAGTGTGCAATTGTCACGATGACTGCAGGAATGTCCACCAGAGCTGTTGCTAGAGAAGTCAATGTTCATTGCTCTACCACGTCGTTTTAGAGAATTGGGCAGTATGTCTAACAGGCCTCAACTGCAGACCATGTGTAATCACGCCAGCCCAGGACCTCCACATTTGTGTCCTACACAAGCGGGATCGCCTGAGGGGAGGGCCACGGGTACTGAGGAGTATTTCTGTCTGTGATAAAGCCCTTTTGTGGGGAAAAACCCCTTCTGATTGGCTGGGCCTGGCTCCCCATTGGGTGGGCCTGGCTCCCAAGCGGGTGGCCCCTGCCCAGTCATGTGAAATCGATAGATTAGGGCCTAATGAATTTATTTCAATTGACCGATTTCCTTATATGAACTGTAACTCAGTAAAATCTTTGAAATTGTTGCATGTTGCGTTTATATTTTTGTTCAGTATATAAAMTGTGTAATATTGGGGTGCAAACTCAAAATTGAATACATTTCAACTCTATATCTGACATGGTACATGTGTCTTCTCTTTTAAGCCCATAACATGTGTKTGTGAGGTGTATAATTTGGTTTCAAAGTAGATTTGTTTAAACTACCAAGAAACACTCTGTGTGACCCTAATTTAGCCCACCGCAGTAAAAGGTAAAAAGGACTCTCCCTCCTGCCACAATTGATAACTGTTTGTCATTGAGCAGTCTGACAATCTTTCACAATTCCATTCAGAGAATGCGGTGCCATCATAATTTCACTTCATATTCAAAGAACATACCTTTGGTTTTTGTGTTACTCCAAACAAAGGCTTTTAAATGTGTTTCTATGTGAAAGATAATTAGTCCTCATACAGACGTCATAACCTAATGAATCTTTATATGAGAATAAGCTTCATTCACCATCACCGGTTAATTCGAGAACAGGTTTGAACCTAAGGGGGAGGACCTACCCCAAGCCAGCAGAACATTTATCCTAATCTTTAATCCTTCGTTTTTTAGCAAGTACATTTGAATATATCTTTCTTATGTGCTACATAATCACTTAGTTCATCAGTCATTGAAATGACATGATCAATTTAACACCTTTTCTACCATGTCAAAAGATAAATGGATGTCAATGAGCGTTTACATTCAGTGGTGCATGACAGTCCATGGTCATGAAGGCCTTAGGAATTCCCGCTTCATAGAGGTATCCCTTAAGTCTCCTACTATATGAAGATTTATACTCTAGGCCTAAGTAGTGGTGTTATGGGTAGGCATCAGGCCACATGGTACAATAGCAATATGGCTTTAAATCCAGACCTGAATTCAAATAGTATTTGTTTTCATTTCTTTTTCAAAGCCAGGTCTGCAAAAGTGTGGTTGGCAGTAGGCTAAAGTTGTGGTGAAGCCGTGTATTCTCTGTCTTTATGATACACCAGCAGCTTTATGTTTGATCAACACATTTTTGGTACTTGGCATCTCCACAGTGGATGTGCAGCAGATAGAGTGAGTGACTCACCTGTGTCTTACGAATTCGCAGGTCTGCAGATGATCTGTTCAGCCCCTCCTCCTGCTCAATGCTCTGCTCGATTGCTGCGAAAGAGGCAAGAAATTGTGAGAAATGAACAATGGAACCGCCAAAACGAAAAGGAGATTGCACATCTTCCACTGAACTTCAGTCAATTACCTCCCCATCACAGTCAGGTAATATAGCTAGCATGCTAATATGCTAACATTTCGCCATCTTGGGTGGAGCAATTAGTATGTCATGGGCAATGTGCTAATGCTACAATTACAAATAGACCCAGGCCTAATGATAAAAGTATGCTGTTTTGTAAACATTTCTAAAAACATTATTCCACTTTGACATTACGGGTATTGTGTGTAGATCAGTGACACAAAATCTGAATGTAGTCCATTTCAAATTCAGACTGTAACACAACAAMATGTGGAACAATTCAAGGGGTGTGAATAYTTTCTGAAGGCACTGTAGATCATTTTCAAAACGAGAAGTTGCTTTTTAGGGGCAGTTGCTCTTTAAATCWAAATGCGTCAAAAAGGAATAGATTTCCTAAGTGTGCATCGGCCCATAGTGTTGCTGACCACAAACCAAACATTATTTTCCAGTTGTGTTCTAAATGTGATGTAACTGTGTAAAATGCCCTTGATGCATTTCATTTGGATCAGCAAAACAGAGAAATAGCAGTATTTTGGGATGTCAAACTGTCAGTTTATGACATACCATCTCCTTTTGAACAAATACAATGTTCCCAAAACTATAAAATATTGATCCCAAATAACACATTCGGGGGATTCTGACAAGACCCTTTTAAATAGAGGCAGTGTCCTTAAAAAGCTTTTGGGAAAAAAAGGTAATTCCTGATACATATTTATGGACAAATGTTGGGTTTCTCACAACTACGAGATAATGTGATTACCAATATTGTGTATTGTATGTGATTATTCAAACATCTAAAACAATAAAGAGAAAATTGAGAAATAAAAAAATGTCAAAAGAAAGCACCAGATGTAAGGACCTATTATATCACCCATAGTATAACATTTGCATTTGTGAATCATCTATGTAGGATTCATAAAGGCTTCATTAAGCTTCGTAAGATTGTCAATATAACTGCACAACCCACCTCACAATATCTCCACCTCTTAACCTCTTAACCTCTTTTAGGCTCCCGAGTKGCGCAGCGGTCTAAGGCAAAGYATCTCAGTGCTAGAGGCGTCACTACAGACCCTGGTTCGATCCCGGCTGTATCACAACCGGCCGTGATCAGGAGTCCCATAGGGCGGCACACAATTGGCCCAGCGTCATCCGGGTTAGGGGAGGGTTAGAGGTAGGCCATCATGGTAAAATAAGAATTTGTTCTTAACTGACTTGCCTAGTTAAATAAAGGTTCAATAAAAATAAATAACAAAGAGTTCCCCTGTTATATTCCAGATGAATTGTCTCACCGTATGGCGCATACTCTTCCTATAAGCTAGGCCGACTTTGAACCCACCTTAGATCAATAACAAAGGAGATTTCCATATTGCTGATTGGATGCTTTGCTGCTGCTGCATGGTGCCCAGATGCCAATGTCCCATCACCGTTCATTAACTTTGATAGAGGAAGCTCTCTCTCAGCATCAAAGTATTTTGTGATGCAATTTAGAAGAAACAACCAGATGAGTGGGAGTCTTCTAGATTATTGGTCTAAAATAAAGAACGAAGCTAGAGGAATGCAACTCAGCACCTTTGAGTGAGCGGTTTCCTATCTGTCTTCAGAGGGAGCTTATACATCAAAGGAGATTAGTCTGAAACTCCTACCGGTATTTTGAATTCACGTCCCAAAATCAGACCTCTTGTGCACGTTTGTATAGTATCTTAGTAGTGGTCTATCAGCAGCGAGTGGGTTGTACACTGAGATGTTTGAGATGGTTGAGATGTTTAACTCGTGGTGCTTCAGGTATATTGGTATCAACTACATATAATAAGTATGATTTGTTTTAGTTTGTGTCTCTGAAATGATCGATTTTATGTKACGTATTCTTGACCTATCTTTGGTCTTGTATCTTGTGTAGTGCACCTGTGGTAATGTGGATAACGCAGGGAATCTATAGAGTACTTACCCACAGCATCTATGAGGTCATACAGTATCTCTCTATGATGGCTTCCCTATCGTCGCATAACATCCTGACCAATCCAGAGAAGCTCCAGTATAGTTGATCATCTATCTTTAGTGGTGGATCTACGGTTGGTCAGCTACCTAGCTACAGTACAACAGCGCTCCCCGGTGAGGCACTTCCTCTGGCTTGCTGCCTTTTCAWTTTTCACTGTGTCATGACTCAGCTGATTTGCAAAATAATGCCAATAATGTCTCCTTAATGTGGTCTTAAACAAGGGCTTTACTTGTCTTTCAGTAAATATCAACACTCTACTTGGCTGGTTGAAAGGTCATTGATCATTGTTGTTCTGCTTCTCTCTCCTGGACTGCAAAGCTACCGCATGACATACTCTACAAGGAAGCAGAGTAGTAGCATAGCGTAGTGTAGCGGTCGCCTGTCAACCTMAGTTGATCTTTCACACGAGGTCTGATGGAAAAYGGTGCATTTTTGGAGCGCAGTGTATAATGCAGCTTGGCATTCAATTCATCTGAATGTTATTACTTTTGCTGTACTGATGGTGGTTGAATGCACTATTCAGTGTATTGGGAGTYTAAAGAGGTTGCTTCTTAATTTACAAACTAGACTGGTGAGCAACTGTAAATGGTAGTTCTTACATTTGTAAAAAAGCATTTTCAATAAAACGTTATGAGGCACAAGACAGTATTCCTAAGAAGAAGAAAATATCAATTGCTACACCATCAAGTCCTAGTACAGTTTTTAAAGGACATTTGTYAATTCTCACTTTAGTAGTTATTAGGAAATGTTGAGCAAAGCAACATATTGCTCCTAGATCCCGGCGTCAACTGATATGMGACCTGACATGCTGGCAGTCTGAGGGCAGAGGCTGGAGGCAGAAGGCGTTTGGATGACAAAAGTGATGTCTACTCCATTGCGGCTTTGCTTTTTATAATATGCCCCTTGGGGGGGATCACCAGAGACAACCTATTTTCTACAGCAAAACCCCTGAAGTATTTTCTCTGCTCTCTACTGTATGTTTAACTAGGCGGCTGACGAGCTGATTTAATTGCCAAATGATTTGCATGTATTCAYGTGTTCACAGTGGGTAGGGTTGAAATGTACAGCAATGATACTGTAAAAAAATATATAATTTGACAAATTCTGCATTTTTTTCAGTGTCGGGTCAAATCAAAGAGTATCCAAGATTTTTGTATGCTCTCTGTTTTGATCTTTACTACTCACTTATATTATACATCTACCACATGAGAGAGACTATTGTGTTTACAAACAATATCACGGATAAGGTTCAAACAAACACACACTCGCGAGACTGCAGAACGTTCCGTATACTCAACGTATGCAAATATTTTTCTGTACGTTCGAGATACATATGGAAAATKAAAACATGAAAAGCTGATCSAYGTTCGTTAAAGGACAAAAACAGAAAGACATTGTGGGGATTGCAATTATAGACCGATATGCACCATCAAAGCAGTTTTCAGTGTGCATGTGCGAGTGTGAATGGGATGTGTGTTGGGGCGAATGGTTGGTTGGAACTCCCAGATAGATGAATTCACTGCTCGACCGCCACACATTAATGCAGGAATGTCCTTGAACTGTTAACTCTCGATGCAGTTAACATTTAGCCGCCTCAGCTTTGCTCTTAGCTATAATTCTCCCCTCATTAAAAAYACAATTGTTGGAAATGATCCTCTGACCCCAGTTGACTCTTGTCCTTAACAAAAGTCCCTGAGACGCTCATTTGACGTTATTGCAGGGGGCCACTAGATGTAACAAATATCTTTATTTTTGTCCATCGTAACCATTTTGTTTTAGTATGTTGGGCCTGAAATCATGGGGACTCCCTTGAGGCCAAACGCTCTCTGATTTAAGGGGCCGATAAAGACTAAACATTGTCTTGTGTTTTTATTTGCGCTMTAGAAATCTGCTGTGTTGCCGTTACATAAATGGCTTTATCTGACCATCAGTGTTCTAGTCAGGTAATCTAATGAAGCAAGTGTTCTGGCTCTGAGCAAGTGTTTTAGTAGTTCAGATTGAAAATGGAAAAAATATATAGGGTCGGGTTGACATCATTTCCTTCCTRGCCAAGAGGTTCTAATCTTGTGTTCAACATCTAGCTGAGGCGTGGACAACTTAACACCGTGCGGTATTGGTTGACATGGTGTTTTTCAGACGCAATGTTTTCTAGTGTTTCACACAACATTTTCCATTTTCATTTTATACTTACCTTTTAATTTTGAGCGGACTTTATTGGCTGTCTTCTTGATGTCAGCTGTGAGGTCCTCCAACTCCTGCTTGGTCTCTGAGATACAGAAAGAGAGACAGAATTATGCCACGCTCAACATTGTGTGCCATGTTATAACATTATGGCAACAATATTCAGTTATCGCAATTCACAACCTGTGTCAATTACAGTACCACTTATAAAACAACTTAGGTTGTCAGTAAATGAATGTACCATATGTGAGTGATATTGCAAATGCTCTCATGTATGTAACAGTATGCAAACATACAAGTGGGCGAATTGAGAAGAGATATTGTATGTGTAAATCGGTTTATTCATCAGTTGTATTATCTTGACTAAGAATATGGGATTGTGTAGGTTTGGAGTGGTGAGTGTGGTGTGACAGTGTTTTAAAGTCAGTGTGTTAATAAGCCTGTGTGGTGTGTGTGTTTAGCGTCTATATGAGAATGCACTCATGCATGCAACAGTGCACACTGTGTGCGTCATGCGTGTGTGTGTGCGTGTGTGTGTGTGTGGTGTGTGTGTGTGTGTGTGTGTGTGTGTTGTGTGTGTGTGTGTTGGTGTGTGTGTGGGGGGGGGGGGGGGGGGGACTCAGCTGCAGTGTTTGGGTGATTTATTACTGCTGCAGTGCCATTCATTCAGTCACTGAAACCAGCTCAACCTTTCTGTCTCTCCTTCTATCGCCGCTTGTCTTCCTCCTCCCCACCCACTTCCACCACCTATTACAACTTCCTACAGTACCTCATCCTCTCCTTCCTTCGCACCCGTAATTCCCTCAATCACTCCCTTCTCTATCGCCCACCTCCGCAAACACCCCAACACTCTCATCTAGTCTAGTGCAAAAGTCTGTTTTCCAGAGCACTCCACTTAACAAGAAGACTATCTCCTAACACATCATTAACTGGTAATAGAAACTCATATGCATAATTTGTTTATCTACAACACATTTATAACGTCTACCCATGATTATACATAACTAATGAGTTAATTGCCGGCATGTTTCTCTCGTGTTGTAATTTGGCGGTCGGCTCAATAAGATAGTTTGCGCTTTACCTAAGACAAGAGTTTTCACAAGAGTGCAGCACCTAAATCCTCTGGTTAATCTTAAAACATGGGCCTTGTAGCCTCGTACCTCATGAACCATAAAGCAACAACATATCTAATTCTGTGAAGCCAGGGAGTACACTCTTAGAAAAAAAGGTGCCATCTAGAACCTTCTTCGGCTGTCCCCATAGGAGAACCCTTTTTGGTTGCAGGTAGAACCTTTTTGGTTCCATGTAGAGGGTTCTACATGGAACCCAAAAGTGTTCTACCTGTAACCAAAAAGTCGGGAATGAGTYGGAAATTGGAAATGTTTACAATGAATCATTCAACACGCTAAAATAATATCATTTAAAATCACAGTTTTGTGGTAGAAAAGGATATTCATCATATAGACAACAGTAGGCGGCTACAGTCATACAGTATTCTACCACTGCTCTACGGCGTTATTATATGCATTGAAATGTAGGGACTGTTCTGTCCATCACAAGTAAGTCAATTATATATTTACAGGAAAATTAAGATAACCAGTCATTTGTATCCAGAAAACACAGATAGGTCAATTACCTTTCAAAGTACTGTATCAGCAAAGAAAGCCATTGTAGTTTTGTGATATTTGATTGGKGTATATTTAGAGTTAGTTAGTGCCAATTAGCCTGTAATTACTGGGCAATGTTTAGGTGCTATCAACAAACCAATCAGATGCTAACAAGCGCCTGTCTGGTACTTCATACAGTAGGTAAACACTGGAAGCCTTGCTTGCTGGGTTGTGTTTTGTTGTGAATCCTGTGCTGTTTTTGAACTAAATGTTTGTGTATTACATGTGTCCTGTAGCTACTCTATGCCTCTGCACTTTACCTGTCTATCGATTGTCCAAAAGCAAAAAGGTGTCCTATGTTACTGAACTGGCAACTCATATTTGCACACAACGACACCTCCTTGTGGGTCAATAYTGTTGTCTGGGACTAGCATCCGTGATTTATATTTCAAAACACATGAGCTGGCTACAACACAAAGCCATTTCAGTTGAAAGATTTAGCTTTTGCCCTGAACCCTTACCTATAAGGCATTTTATGTGTGTAMGTGTAACTGGATATAGACTACAACTAAATAGCTTACTAAATATTTTGGCTGCTGTGTATTGCCTTCTGTTGACGGGTCCGCCCTGTCCTTGTGTGACGTGATAAGTGAATTCTGTGCTCAACTCAAATGGAGTGATTCCTCGGGATTTCACCATACATTATGGAGATGGCCTTCGGCCATGATTGGAGAGGCATGAGATTTAAACATGTCCCGTTGCCAAGTCCAAGAATGATTCTTCACTGTACGATTCACAATTCATTTGAAAATAGCAACGTGTGACAGTGCAATCTGAATAACTACAGGCTACAGCGTTGGGTTTCCAACTGATGATAAATGAAGATGATTTCTCTCCACGGATTTCTTCAGTAAGCAACTACACTTCCCAGCATGCATTATTCAMGRGAGTACACTGGAATGCATTTTGTATCGTCCACTGACTGCCAAACATGATTTGGAATGGCTTGACATAGGGAGAGGCCAAATTTAAGCTTTTGTTTCAATTTGAGGACATATATGTAATATTGAGCTAGAACATATGAATATAATAAAAAACATAACAGAAATAGAAATATGCCAGCAATTCTGTAGGGACAACATACTTACTGTCTGAGTTGGAATATGTAATATAATCAAAAATTACAGCGAATCTAAAGATATTATGTTTATGTGAATACCCTATAGTTTTGGCAAGTCGGTTAGGGCAACTACTTTGTGCATGACACAAGTAATTTTTCCAACAATTGTTTACAGACAGATTATTTCACTTATAATTCACTGTATCACAATTCCAGTGGGTCAGGTGTTTACATACACTAAGTTGACTGTGCAGCTTGGGAAACAGCTTGGGAAACTCCACAAAATCAAGCTTCTGATAGGCTAATTGACATCATTTGAGTCAATTGGAGGTGTACCTGTGGATGTATTTCAAGGCCTACCTTCAAACTTTGCTTGACATCATGGGAAAATCAAAAGAAATCAGCCAAAACTTCAGAAGAAAATTGTAGACCTCCAGAAGTCAGGGTCATCCTTGGGAGAAATTTCCAAACACCTGAAGGTACCACGTTCATCTTTACAAACAATAGTACGCAAGTATAAACACCATGGGACCACGCAGCTGTCATACCGCTGTGGAAGGAGACGCGTTCTGTCTCCTAGAGATGAACGTACTTTGGTGCGAAAAGTGCAAATCAATTCCAGAACAACAGCAAAGGACCTTGTGAAGATGTTGGAGGAAACAGGTACAAAAGTATCTATATCCACAGTAAAATGAGTCCTATATCGACAAAACCTGAAAGGCCGCTCAGCAAGGAAGCTGTCTCTTATACACATCTAGATGTGTATAAGAGACAGGGCATGAAGCTTGGGGGTGGCAGCATCATGTTGTGGGGGTGCTTTGCTGCAGGAGGGACTGGTGCACTTCACAAAATAGATGGCATCATGAGGCAGGAAAATTATGTGGCTATATTGAACATCTCAAGACATCAGTCAGGAAGTTAAAGCTTGGTTGCAAATGGGTCTTCCAAATGGACAATGACCCCAAGCATACTTTCAAAGTTGTTGCAAATTGGCTTAMGGACAACAAAGTCAAGGTATTGGAGTGGCCATCACAAAGCCCTGACCTCAATCCTATAGAAAATTTGTGGGCAGAACTGAAAAAGCGTGTGCGAGCTAGGAGGCYTACAAACCTGACTCAGTTACACCAGCTCTGTCAGGAGGACTGGGCCAAAATTCACCCAACTTATTGTGGGACGCTTGTGGAAGTCTATCTGAAACGTTTGATCCAAGTTAAAAAATGTAAAGGCAATGCTACCAAATACTAATTGAGTGTATGTAAACTTCTGACCCACTGGGAATATGATGAAAGAAATAAAAGCTGAAATAAAATCATTCTCTCTAAAATTATTCTGACATTTCACATTCATAAAATAAAGTGGCGATCCTAACTGACCTAAGACAGGGAATTTTTACTAGGATTAAATGTCAGGAATTGTGAAAAACTGAGTTTAAATGTATTTGGCTAAGGTGTATGTAAACTTCTGACTTCAACTGTATATGTAAGCAATGATCTTCCTACTCAGACACTTTAGTTACAAAGAAATGTTCCAAATGGCCAGATTCCCCACATTTATCAAATAAAGAAATCAGACAACACACACACATAGCATAGCAACCACATACTTACTAGTTAAACCACCTGGGTAGATAACTAGTAACCAGCTAGCTCACTCACAAAAACTGAACTCCGACAACTAGTCCCCTGGAGCAAGTCCTTCATGAAGCATGCATGACAAGAAAAAAAAGGAAGGGAAAGGGGGGAAAAAAGGAACAAAAGACAGACAGAAAAAGACAGAAACAGTCCAACAACATTACATAAGATAAAACATGCATGTGTAGAAATTCAAATCAAATATTGAAATCATGAGGCCAAAAAAAATGATGTGCAAAAACACATTGAGGAGCTAAAATAAAAGTGATGTGAACGTGTGAGAAAAGGAAGTGAAATCTGAAGGATTCCGTGATGAGGGTACAGTAGGTATTGTGCCACTGCCTGCCCTGAGACTCTGGGTTAACACAGACTAGAGGTTGTCTGACAAGGCCTAATATTAGCAATGAAACATTCATTCACTCCAGTTGAGTCACTAGCAGCCTGGGTCACTGTGAACTCTAAAGAACATACTACACTCATCTCCTAACAACCGCACGGCCCTACAGCAGCACGGCAACAATGAAGGAGCCATTTTCTGAAACATCTTCCACTGTATGTTTTTGACTGATTGATTGTGGCATATTTTGGGCCCTATTGAGGTTTTGACAAAATGCCAGACAGTCATCAGGGCCTAAAAGCAGTGGTTGAAGGTTAACAAGATTGGATATCAATCAAATTATTGGAGAAAATACAATATTATTTAAATATTTATACACATCTTCATGTCTGTTTTATTGCACACTTATAAGTGCTATGCCAGGTAATACCTTAGTGCTCTTCTTTTTTTGAAAGCCTGCCTCAAACCAACTTCATTTCATATTAGGGCAAATGTAAGTGCTGTCTTCATTGACCGTAAGATTAAAATATGTTATAATAGTGATAATATTGTCACAATAAACACAAAAAAAACTTTTCATTGAGTATTCAATGAGTGTGGTGGTGAACCCTCGGMAACCAGTGGGTGGAGTCCCACCCTTGCAAATGAATTTGTTGAGTCGTGTGTGTTGGCCGGGTGTGTGTGCGTGGGCCGGGTGTGACTCAGTAAGAGATGCGTGGGTGGGGTCACATTCACTGGGTGCGTGGGTGGAGTGCCTCCCACAGGTATATAGCCAGGGTCACACACACACTTAAACCAATCTGTCTCCGCTATCCTCAGGCCCTTACTGACTCCCCCTCACAGAGACCTGAAAGGATTTGATACAGATAGTAAACCGGAAAGCAATATTGAATTTTCTGGCATATCACTTCTACCTATCCAGTCCTGTCAGTGCTACAAGGTGGAGTCCATAAGGACTGAGGRAAAGCAGTATGGAACTGGTATGGAATTGGGCCCCATCTTAAAAGTATCCATTCGGGCTMATGGATGTGGCTCGTGGGCACCGAGACTTACTTTCGTCAGGGTTGGGCGCTGCCAGGATGGCGCTATGCTGCTTCTTGACCTGCTCCACATCTTCTGACAGCTTATCTATACAGACTCGGATCTCTTCCACCTGCACAGGGAGTGAGAAGGAGGGGGCAGAGGCAACATACATGAGGGCTTAATTCCTGTACTCTTTAAATGAGTGTACTGTCAAATGGCCGTGGTCTAAGGAGCTTCTCCGTTCTAGTAATTATATTTCTATGGAATCGACCAACCGCAGCCACCCATGGAGAGCATGTGTGTACATCATGGGAGAGCTGAGGCCTCTGAACCTCATCATGGACAGGATTACCTCACATACTCAATCATCGACTGACATGMCGACCCAATAGAAGCACTTTCTGATGGGTGGGAGAGCAGGGGAATCAGCATAAGACCACATAAGTCAATTACTGACTGATAATTATCATCTCTGCTGCCTTAGGGTTTGGAGGCTTGATTCTTAGCCATCGTTGGGGGAATTGTATGTTAGAAATGGTTTTCACACTGAGACATCACAGCGAGACCTGTTTACATACATCCACCCGCAGTAACATCTGCTAAACACGTGTATGTGACAAGTAACATTTGATTTGATTTGATTGTTAATACCTTATTACAGTATTAGCTATATATCGTCACTCGTTGTGGATCAATATCTCTATCTAACATTTGTATGATACAAGATGGCCACTGTTTTAATGGTGGGTGTTCAAACTCCTCCAACCCCACAGAATGTGCAGAGGCGCCTGCAGATAATACATTTCCAAGAACTTCTGACTATCCCCTGAAAGCCTGTGCAAAGTCAGACTCAGCAGCCTAACCACACATTCTGCATTCATTCCACTTCTCCATCTGAATGTGTTATGTAATCCAATTCCCAATACAGACGTGTCTTGGCACTGTTTGTGGATATGCGGATCCTTTTGCATTGACTGTATGGATATGAGCATATATGCATTCCTATTCATTCTCTACTCAATTAKTAAAAGCTCTTCCTATTTTTCTTTCTAGGGGACAGAGAGTTCAATGACAATGGCTTGTGAGCTACTTCCTCAACGAAGCTAAGGCATACCGAATCAACTCATTCTTTATAGTGAATCATTGTTTAGCCCAGATTGAGCCAATTCCCCTTCCCCTGTAGTGTTCACTTAATAGTTTTAGGAGAGCTTTGTAAAGCAGACAGATTCGTCTCCGTTAGGACGGAGGAGCTGAGCCACGGCCCATAGGATAGTGAGGAGCACAGCTAAGCCAGGCTCAATAACTGCACCCTGCCTGCAGCAGCAGCAGAGCTCTTCAAAGGCAGGTGTCCTCAATCCCAGCCAGCCCCTCAGGGCCCCACTAACAGTGTCTACTGCTTCTAGATGGGCCAGAGAGTCTGCTTACCTGGTCTTCCAGGCTTGATAAGATGCTGATCAAAAGACAAGGACCAGAGTTGTGGATTTTGTTTGCGATTCCTGGTGCTGTACTGCAGATAACTGTKTATCTGTTCAAGGTTTTTGCTTTWACAGCCTTTTCAAAGAGAGAAAACAATTCCTCTGTGTAAAAAAATGGAGGCCGCGTTCTGAGCGTCTTGCACAAAAAATCCACTACTGGACATTTTAAGCCACAGATTGACTGTACTCCCATAAATGCTGSGACATTCTGTAACCATATTGTCAGACATCCAGGGTGTTAATGTCTTCGTTAAGACTTAACACTCAGCGATAAAGAGTTCTGGCAGCATCTCCAACGTATAAAAGATACCACTGATAGAGTTGATTGATTCACTGCAGTCTTGTTATGGTAGGAAGAAGAGTAAGGTCACTCAATTTTGGCATATTAGTCCAAATAAATCACATGAAACCCAGGGGAGGGACATAAAAGCTGTTACATCCTCCACACCTTGGTCTCTTATTAGCTTTCCCCCGTCATTGGATCATCAATTAGTATGCAAATCATTCCAATTTCTTGTGTTTGAACACACCAAACATAATGTCGCTCTATTTGCATTATCATGCCCCTTCCTCCTTTTTCTCTCATAGCATGTTCCTGGTTGCATAGGATGACTGTTGAAAGAAATGATTCTCAATCACTTTCAATTTTGAAAGAGAAAGCTGAAGGGAACATGACCTGGAGATAATGTAGCCAGTAGGCCTATTTTATTTTCTTGTTTTTACATTATGTGGCCTATTTTATTTTCTTGTTTTTACATTATGTGGCCTATTTTATTTTCTTGTTTTTACATTATGTGGCCTGATTTCACCCTTAATGATATGGCATTAATATGTACTGCACTTGGAAACAGTATTAAATGGGGAACACATAAAACAGTAACACCTTAGCTTTAGAGATATGACACTTATAAGGCATTTACGACCAGTTAATCGCCAATTATGACACTATGCATAGACCTTAATTAGCCCTTTGCCCCCTTTTGTTAAACATGACCCGTAGATGTGTGGATACAGGAACTACCAGGTTACGTTTGTAATAACGGTAATTAAGATATTTCTTATGCCATTCAATGGCGTGTATTACAGTTGTTTTGTTGCACTGACCTGTTCGAAGAACTCATCCATGAAGTGATCCCGGTCAACCTGGACAACTTCTTCATCRTCATCGCTGTCCTTAGCCTGAAACAGAAGAGGTGAAACACAAAATCAGTCCCCCATGCACTGCACTGGCATATTGCTATTTATTGCTGATTGCGTATTTGTGACCTGTGCAAACCGCAGATAACACAGTACCACACTTGGCTATAGATCTCTCCTAACTGTTGGGAGGGTAATGAGCAAGGATGGAAGGGTAAGGAGTAAGAATGGAAGGGTAAGGAGTAAGGAGTAAGGATGGAAGGGGGTAAGGGGTAGAGAATAAAAAGGAAAACCCGTGTATCCATACTGCTTGGTGACATGCATGGCAACCATTTTAGATAAAGCCACAAAAAAGGCTTTGAAATATGTATTATATTTGCGCTGTCACTTCAAACAGTTCATGATATGAAGGGAGTGACCCTTSAAGGGAGTGACCCTCAGTGGCTCCCGAGTGGCGCTGCGGTCTAAGTACCTGGTTCGAATCCAGGCTGTATCACATCCGGCCRTGATTGGGAGTCCCATAGGGCGGCGCACAATTGGCCCAGCATCGTCGGGGTTTGGCCTGGGTAGGCCATCATAGTAAATTAGAATTTGTTCTTAACTGACTTGCTTAAATAAAGGTTAAATTCTAAATTATATATATATWTTTTTTAATAATACACACCCTTACATAAACCCTCTTCGACTTAAAGTGATGCGAGCTGTGTGAACCGACCTCAAAGGGGTCAAGGACTAAGAGACAATGAGAAAGAGAAGCTGTATACGAAGCTGTTGAAAATGGCAGGAGAATCGATGGAACACCTTACATTTGCGCTAAAATAATAAAGATGTGCACTCGGCTTCTTGTCGCGCTTAGCGTTGATGAATTGCCAGAGGCYCATGGAGAGGGGCTGAGGTGTGCAGTGTTGGCAAGGTGGAGCGTGGGCCGTCTGCCATAGGGCAGCACACAGCTCATTCTGTTGCTGATACAGTATTATGGGCACTACAAATTATGCACCCAACGAAAAAGGTGACACCAGGCAATAGATACGGCAGAGATAGATCACCGCATGTGTATGCTGTATGGTCAAATTGATGAACTGTTTAGGCAATAGCTTGATGGGTATTTTGCCTATTTGCGTCAGAGAAGGGCATAGTATTTATGTTCAATTAACTGGCAGGAGAATCGATGGATAGGGCTCTATTTAATCCGTAGCGCTGAAGAGCTGCAATATAGCGCGATAGACATTTAAAGGCAATGTTCCCGCGTTAGCTAGGACTGCATTCACAGAAAACGCTACATATGTCGGCTCAATCTGAAATGACCTTTACATTTCAATCACGCTATAACGCTAAACCTCAACGATACGGATTCAATCGAGCCCCTAGAGTGTTTTGTAAGCTAATGGCAGTCATGTTGAATCACATTGTGAGGGAGAGAGGGGTTGACAAATCCATTTCACCTGGAGAAAAACAACAAATCGACAAGACCTCTATAGTGTCGTCTGCTAAGTCCACACCACAAGAACAGTCATTGCTGAACAGCTTAGTCATAAACACAGCTAGTGGACACCTATCTATAACTGTTGGCAAACAGAGAAATTTACAAAATGGCAGCCATCTACTTGGGCACACTCTAGTCAACATTTTCCCTTCACTCTTCATTGCTTCCTGTTTGTCTTTTGGCCAGAAAAATACAGGAKAGTTAAGTCCWCTAAATCGCATCTCATGCCAAAAGAAACAGCAGCAGACAAGTGTGTCAGGGAGACAATGCTTTTTCATAAGGGCATACGGGAGGGAAAAATAGCTCCAAAGAAGAGGCTGGATGCGTTGGGAGGCCTAGTCGAGTTGCTAGGTTTTGAACTAACTGACCGTTAACTATTTCTCCAGCGGTTGGGGCTGGCTTTGTCTTGGTTAGGGTTTGAAACATTTCCCTCCAGTGCCCACCTCTAACTAGCTAGCTCCACATCGAGGATGTGCAGTTCATGTTCCTGCCCTCTGTGCCCTCGGGTGACAGTCTCCCACTCTGCCTTGTATGGTATGATGARAGACGGTTCCTGGTTGGATCACTCACTCTCCAATGTAATGTGATGCTAGTGTATATGGAGTGTGTGACAAAGGATTAATATAACTTCAGTGCACGGAGCTTTGATATTGATACACGCTGCAGTTATTGGAGGACACAGCGCCATTTAGCCACTTTTTGTTTTGTTTTTTTCTCTCACCTCATTGTATAGATTTTTTGTCATTTAAATACTTTTCTGAAAAACATTCCATGACAAATGGACCTTTTGTTAATTTTTTGCTCCATTTAAGCACATAATAGAGACTATAATGTGTTGAGTTTTCGCAGTAGCTTTCAGGCTAATGAGCGGTGACTCACATTTGTGCTAACATCCACACAGGCAATATCAATGGCCTACCATATTCGTATCAATTTCTAGCAATTATTTTCTGAAGCTTTTAGTACCAGCTCAATTTAAATGGTCATTGCGATGCAAAAAAAAATTGCTGCGATTATTTGATTGAATGAGATGTTGCTCAAATTTGGGTTAATGAGTAATTGGTTTCAGATCTCCATATGATCATCGAAGAGAAAGATACATAGAATGTTCAATCAGAATAACCACCCGACAGGCTTCCACAGAGAACCACGATTCTGACAGACTCGCCTGAATCAGTTTAGGTTCCCTTGGTTTTTATCAAAGGCTACAGATCTGGAACTGTGGTTCATCTGTCTGGTCCGTTTCACTCAAAAGGCCTTGGACTGGAGCATGTTGGAGTAAGATATGAACACGACTGATTGTGTCCAATCAAGTGACTGTGGTCATACGTGCATTGTGTTGTCCTCCAAGCGTTCATTGTAAAAGGGTATGGTTACAATATACAATCAATCAAAGTATTGATTATAATAGGACTACAGATACCACCAAGCTGGATAATGTGGTAGATGTTTTTATAGGTGTAAAGTAGCAAGTAAAAACCATATAGCAGACATAGTAATATACTATGCTTGCGATATAACTGCAAGTAAATAATTCATTTGATAASAGATAGTGGCCTATTCCTAGATCATTTCCAATTAAGATAGCTGATGCAGATTTAATATTTTAATCCATGTTGAAACTACCAAAAACTCTACCATTACTTTCAGGGATCCCCCAATGGTTTGTTCACGATCAACTGCTCAGATTTCCTCCTTCCCAGAGCTGAAATATTCTGTCCATTTTCTATGTATTATTCATGGAATGATGGAGCAGCTTTTGCTGCATATTGCCCAGCCCACCATCTTCATGGCTGCCTGACTGTTACACTGCACAGATGCACACAATCTTAGCTGGGCTTATTTGATATAGATCATGATGTTGTAAGCGGTATCAATGTGTGTTAAATCCTAAGCATATAGCCTACACCTACGTATTGCACAAAAGGTGAATGTTTTTAAACGCATCAATCTACACACAATACCCCATAATGTCAAAGAAAAWAACWGTTTTTTTGAAATGTTGCAAACTTTTGCAAAAAACTGAAATATCATATTTACATAAGTATTCAGACACTTTACTCACTACTTTGTTGAAGCACCTTTGGCAGCAATTACAGCCTTGAGTYTTCTTGGGTATGACACTACAAGCTTGGCACACCTGTATTTGGGGAGTTTCTCCCATTCTTCTCTGCAGATCCTCTCATGCTCTGTCAGRTTGGATTTGCTTCACAGGCATTTTCAGGTCTCTTTAGAGATGTCCGATCGGGTTCAAATCCGGGCTCTGGCTGGGCCACACAAGGACATTCGGAGACTCGTCCCGAAGCCACTCCTGCATTGTCTTGGCTGTGTGCTTAGGATCGTTGTCCTGTTGGAAGGTGAACCTTTGCCCCAGTCTGAGGTCCTGTGTGCTCTGGAGCAGGTTATCATCAAGGATCTCTCTGTACTTTGCTCCATTCATCTTTYCCTYGATCCTGACTAGTCTCCCAGTCCTTGCCACTGAAAAACATCCCCACTGCATGATGCTGCCACCACCAGGCTTCACCGTATGGATGGTGCCAGGTTTCCTCCATACGTAACGCTTGGCATTCAGGTCAAAGAGTTCAATCATCTTGGTTTCATCAGACTAGATAATCTTGCTTCTCATGGTCTGAGAGTCCTTTAGGTGCCTTTTGGCAAACACCAAGTGGGCTGTCATGTGCCTTTTACTGAGGAGTGGCTTCCTTCTGGCCACTCTACCAGAAATACTTGATTGGTAGAGTGCTGCAGAGATGGTTGTCCTTCTGGAAGGTTCTCCCATCTCCACAGAGCATCTCTAGAGCTCTGTCAGAGTGACCATCGGRAACTTGGTCACCTCCCTGACCAAGGCTCTTCTCCCCCGATTGCTCAGTTTGGTCAGCTCTAGAAAGAGTCTTGGTGGTTCCGAACTTCTTCAATTTTAGAATGAGGCCACTGTGTTCTTGGGGACATTCAATGCTGCATAAATGTTTTGGTACCCATCCCCAGATCTGTGCCTCGACACAATCCTGTCTCAGAGCTGTATAGACAATTCCTTCAACCTCATGACTTGGTTTTTGCTCTGACATGTACTGTCAACTGTAAGACCTTATATAGACAGGTGTGTGCCTTACCAAATCATGTACACTCAATTGAATTTACCACAGGTGGACTCTAATCAAGTTGTAGAAACATCTCAAGSATGATCAATGGAAACAGGATGCACCAGAGCTCAATTTCGAGTCTCATAGCAAAGGGTCTGAATACTTATGTAAATAAGGTATTTCAGTTTTTTATTTTAGCGACCACAATTTCTAAAAACCTGTTTTTACTTTGTCATTATGGGGTATTGTGTATAGATTGACGAGGAAAATGTTTATTTCGTCAAATTTWGAAAAAGGCTGTAACAAAACAAAATGGAGTGGAAAAAGGGAAGGGGTCTGAATACYTTCCGAATGCACTGTATATGGTAAGCCACAAACAAATATGCAAATGCACACACACTTGCAGCATCACACAAAAGCATGTCGGCTTTATTTGAAAATGGATAAATGGATAAAGGCACCTTAATCCTGATATGTGACAGAGATTARTGAGAAATTTATATTTCTGGACTTGTTTATATGTTTATATGACAAGTAGCTTTGATTGTAAAGGAGTCAGGTAACAACAAAGATATTCAGAATGTCCAAGATAGCTGACCTCTTCAGAGAGGCAATGTCTTCACATATTTCACAATGTCAGTGTTGTATTACAACTTGGAGTCTTTTCACCATSTCTTATCACATTAGCATCTTACCTACACACTAACACAGACCCCTGCTAAATCAATACAGCCATAAATAGCTGCGCTTGAATAGCTGCATTTGTTTGCTAGCGATCACCCTACAACACTATGCATTGTTTGCGTATGTGTGTGTGCATACGTGCTGGCTTTGAACTATGTGTTTAGCCAAGAAAAGAGAAGGATACCAATCATGCTTTTCACCCAGGGGTGTAGAACAGTCCTCTAGGACAGCAGTGCTGCAGGTTTTCCATTTCGCCCTTGGCCCTAATTGATCAGTTAATGTCACTGATTTCCCGGAGAGTCCACACACCTAGTAACACAGGTCTAAATCKGCCACTGATTAAAAAAAGCAAGAATGAAAACCAGCAGCCTTTCATGACTCGAGGTCAGGCAGCACCTCTGTTTGACCCCGTAACAATTATTCATTAAATATGGCAAATGTTATGCAGAAGTATTATGTTACGATGTGAGTAGCATATGTACCTCATTCACCCCCTGGTGTCACTACAAGGTAGATACAATCTGCAATTACTACTCTTGGCGCCTACCTAAAGTCAGACAGAAAGCACCCAACTTGTGTATTAAAATGTCTATTAAAATGTGTATTAAAACGTGTAGTGAAATGTGTATTAAAATGTGTAGTGAAATGTGTATTAAAATGTGTAGTGAAACGAGCAGCAGGGCTAATGCTAACTCGTCGCTAGCTCTGTTGCCAGATGCCTCTGGGGGGAACCTCATCACAAGCTGCAGCTATGTCGGCTAGGCTGCAGCTATCTCATCTTGAACTGGTCAACATTTTTACATTTCCACTTCTGTGTGTGTGTGTTGTCTACTCAATGTAGCTATATTTGGCTGTTTTCTTCCTTTACTCCTCCCAGGCTCTCCCAGCACTCCACCTGCATCCGGTTTCACCCGACGGGGGAATGGCAGCCTCTCTAGCCCTTGCTTGCCAATGGGCAGATAAGCTAGTTCACAGCTCATATCTTCCATATGAGAGGTATGCGCATACTAATGAAAAGTGGCCAAGGGGCAAAACATTCCACGACAACAGATATTCGTGAGGAGAGAGAGCACGTAGGTAGGTATGGTATGAATAGTTGCATATATGAGCAGGTAAATCTGCTTGGACTATGTTTAATGGAATGGAGTTTAGATGGAATTCAACTGACGATAGGAATGTGACTACAATAGTGCATAACATGTCTGGGCTGCAGAGATAAGGTTTGAGAGAGGTTAGCTGCAGTAACACCAGCAACAGGATCTATATAAAGAATTCATATCTTTAGATTGTGTTACAACTGGTACTAGATTGATCAATCTAGTATTCAAATTCATATGGACAACAATGGTACAACATAGACACTGGTTTGTTTGAAGGGTTTTTGAGGAAATGAAATGCTAATTATTTAGCAGAGAATAGACATCAAAAGATGCTGTGAGGTAAAATATGGTTGAATACGGTTAGACATGGTTGGTGGAATCAGATGGGGTTCCAGAACGATCCACAGAAATGCAGTCATACACAGTTTAGCATAACCAATGCTGTACCAAGTGTACCGCTCACTTGCTTGTGGCAATGGATTGTTGTAACAGCTGGACTAAACAAACCATCACGCTAGGATTCAGGTTACACTGGACAGGCTAAATGGCTAGACTGGCTAATCAGGGCTTGAACCAAATCATATTTAATCTAATGTTAAGTAGGGCCTATAACTAATGTAGACCCTTTAGCTGAAGCTAACCCCAGACAACCTAATCTTCACTGTACACATTATTCTGAGTTACAACAAGCAGCAAAAAGGATTTGATAGCAATGTAATGGATGCACAGTACTTCCACCATTGCCCTCCCTTCAGATTTACCAGAACATTCAAAAACACATKCATTGCTAGGTGTGAATGCAACCTCATAGTGTACAGAGCAGTACATCAAACATTGCACATCTGGGAGATAGGCCTCTTGAGGGCACCACAGGGAAATGCTGGTGTGTCGCTCTGAGCAATGTAGGGCAGACCTAATACACCTGCCATGTGAGTCTCAGTTAGTCTGGCTATAGAATATAGAACAGTACACGGTTCTAAACTGTTTAGGGATCTATGAAATCGCCCTAGTTAAAAGTGTGTGTACTCTGCATGTGATCCAAAGACATACACAATCGCATTTCAACTGGGTAACCCACATGAAGAAGCCCTGTCTGTGTCCGTCTCACCCCCTTTAAATAACCAGCCCCGTCCAGATGCATGCCAGCGACTCGCGACACAATGAAACTTCTAGCGACCACAAAGCTAGCCGCGGGGGTTATCTGCTCGCAGACTGTAACACGCCTTTTCAAGTAGTTCATTCATTATATTCATGGAGATACAATGCTAGGCAGGAAGCATGAATTCGAATGTTGTATCTCTGGATGTCGTGTAAAAAAGAAAAAGCTAGCCTTCAATGAAAATGTAGTAATTTAAAAACCTTCAATAGGCCTATCCTTCCCACCAGAGAAATGACTATGTACTGTACAGTATGTTGTACTACAGGCAATGTTACCCTTATGGAGCACTATAGTGATACTAAAGGCAAATAATCTGAAATGTATACTAAAACATTTTAAACAGTACAACTAATTACCTCCAATACGTATTGTGTAATAAATTATCCTCGCCTCATTAGAACACCAATACACATTTTGGTCGAACGTAAACGCTGAAAAATGTACACCATCTCACTCGCTATTACATAAGCAAATATTGAATTTATCGCTTATTCATCAAGCCGTTGACAGCCTAACCAGCTGTTTTGGATCTAGTGGCAGGGGAGCTTCCTCTATGTATATTGTTTTATTGGTGGAGGAGAAGGGAAGTTACAATGCCGTTGTCCATGGAATCACATGAAGCTATGACATTGGCCCTGCAGTAAAAATGTCTACATATAATATAACATGCAATACCACTCTCTGCGTTGCTTTTGTGAGTGGATGGATTAGTGGATTAATGAGTGGATGGATATGTGGATGGATGGGGGAAGAGAGTATGGATGCATAGAATGTGAATATTATGTATGTGTGTATATGTGTACCTTTGATGTGTATGTACGTGYGTATGTGTAGCATTGTAAGTGTATATTTATGTGGATGTGTATTTGTATGAAGTGTTATTCACAAAACTCCAGTCTGGATCTCTGAGATAGCCTAAACACACAAGTATTGACTATCTCCTATAAACACACACCCTAGAAAACAGCCCAAGCACATTTGAAATGCAGAATTATATTCTTGCAACGTTCTTGAAAACCATTTGAAACTGAAGGCTCGCAAAACGATCATATTGAGTAAATCATATTTAGCAGCTCAAAAAACAACAACTGAGACTTTTATGGGAGATATTGCAGCAAACATCATCCGTGATCGCCTGCTAGCCTGCGGACAGCATTGGATCCACCAGGAATAACGTGAGTAGCATCCGGACAGCTACCAAAYAGAGGCAGTGAGTGTATCAGTTCAACCACAGAGGAAGGATGCATGCTGCTGCGATCCCTGCTGCTGATGCTATAACAAATGGGCTGCTGGGAGGATGGATGGATTGATAGGGCCCATGTATGTGCAGATGCTTGGTCATACAGCTTATAAACCTATTTGTGCAAATGTGTACACATATGTGTATATGAGTGTGTTTATGTGCATATTAATTGGATTAATTTGACTGACTGCACGTTGACAGCTAAAGCCCTGTGGCAAAGATGGAGCTATGGTGAGTGTGGAGGAGGAGGAGGAGGAGCAGAGGGGATGGGATGAGAAAGATAGAGTGAGGCAGAATGTGAGAGAGAGATTCGAGAGAAAGCTCAGAGAAAAGAGAGAGAGGGCTGTGGGGGAGGGACAGAGAGAGAGAGAGAGAGAGACGAAGAGAGAGAGAGAGAGAGAGAGAGAGAGAGAGAGAGAGAGAGAGAGAGAGAGAGAGAGAGAGAGAGAGAGAGAGAGAGATCCAGGAGAGAGAGAGATCCAGGGAGGAGAGGAGAGGAGGATGGTAAAGGGAGGGAAAAAAATTGGAAAAGAGGGAGAGGAGAGTCTGTAGCTAGCTAACACACATGATGCAGGTAAACAGCATCTGTTACCTACAAAAAATCCATTGCTCCCAGCACAGGGGATCAAACAGCCTGTGTGACCCAACCAGGGTCCCCATTCCAACGTCCTCCACCCCCAACGCCATCCCTCTGCATCCACGACACACAACTCCTGTCAGGGAGAATTACATAAGCCTGGGTACCTCAGGTGTGGGGGTGAATACAAATGCCATGAGACGCCTTGCCCAACCTTAGTCCATCTGTACTGGAGAGGAAAGAAGCCACCGCCTGTTACTGCCCATGTATTTTGGGCCTGGGAACAACATTAACTAATTCCCTATGTAGTACACAGGGGTTAGGTTAGACTTGGGGGGTTTGAGTGGTGCAGGAGAGGTAGAGGGCATGGAAGGAGAGAGATTAAATAAAGAGCCCTGATGTATACACACGTCAACCTCATCCATCATGTCCATCTTTTGTCAATCCATGTTCGCTTTTCCACTTGCGGGCTATAAAAAGCATACCATTGGTCAGGTCCAATGTTCCTTTATCAACCGTCATTCTGATGCTTTGAGGGGGCCAAGGGAGAAAATGGAAGCGAGCCGTCTTTTTTATGGCTCATAATGGAGGGGGGGGAGGGGTGGAGGATGGAGGAGGGGATGTTTAGATAGAAATAGATGCTGTGGCTTCCAGACTGACTCAGCGAAAACTCAGGGGAGTGTCTTAAGTGAAGTAACAAACAAGGTCAGGATGTGATGAGCGAGCTGCACTGGCTGCCAAACCTGGGCTACAGGCAGCACCCACAGGCTCACAGAGAGAGAGAGGGAGGCTCCAATAGAGAGACACAGGTTTCGTCCCGATTCTCCACCCTTCTTCCAAAGTGTGCACTTCACACTCACCACGGTAGACACTCCCGCCAGTCTGCGTTTACACCACTCCAATGCTTTTAAATCCATGACAGGAAGTGCACACTTTGGGAGAAGTGTGGAGAATCGGGACGCACATCACTAATCCATCAATACTATGCACAGTCATATCAACCGCTCTTCCCAGAGTATTTTGCACTGTAAGATCCACTGTACTGCGCATCCCCCCAAAATCCTGAAATATAATTAGTGACAAATGGGAAAGTATTAATCTTATATTTAAGCAATAAGGCTCGRGGGGGTGTGGTATATGGCCAATATATCATGGCTAAGGACTGTTCTTAAGCACGACGCAACGTGGAGTGCCTGGATATAGCCCTTAGCCATGGTATATTGGCAATACACACTATATATACAAAAGTATGTGGACAGCCCTTCAAATTAGGGGATTGGGCTATTTCAGCCACACCCGTTTTTGACAAGTGTATAAAATCTTGCACACAGCCATGCAATCTCCATATACAAACATTGACAGTAGAATGGCCTTAATGAAGAACTCAGTGACTTTCAACAAGTCAGTTCGTCAAATTTCTGTGGCCGAGCAGCCGCATACAAGCCTAAGAATCAACATGCGCAATGCAAAGCGCTGGCTGGAGTGGTGTATCAAGCTTCACCATCTGGCTGTCTGACCAACAAATCTGGGTTTGGCGGATTCCAGGAGAACGCT
Source organism: Salvelinus sp. IW2-2015 (assembly GCF_002910315.2). Taxonomy (NCBI): domain Eukaryota; kingdom Metazoa; phylum Chordata; class Actinopteri; order Salmoniformes; family Salmonidae; genus Salvelinus; species Salvelinus sp. IW2-2015. Next base: position 8,778,971 of record NC_036860.1, read on the forward strand.
ACCTGCCCCTCGGCATAGTGCCAACTGTAAAGTTTGGTGGAGTAGGAACAATGGTATGTGGCTGTTTTTCATGGTTCTGGCCAGGCCCCTTAGTTCCAGTGAAGGGAAATCTTTACGCTGTGGCAACAGTTTGGGAAGCCGCTTTCCTGTTTCACCATGACAATGCCACCGTGCACAAAGCGAGGTCCATACAGAAATGGTTTGTTGAGATCAGTGTGGAATAACTTGACTGGCCTGCACAGAGTCCTGACCTCAACCCCATGAAACACCTTTGGGATTAATTGGAATGCCAACTGCAAGCCAGGCCTAATCGCCCAACATCAGTGCCCAACCTCACTAATGCTCTTGTGACTGAACGGAATCAAGTCCCTGCAGCAATGTTCAAACATCTAGTGGAAAGCCTTCCCAGAAGAGTGGAGGCTGTTGTAGYAGCAATGTGGGAACCAACTCCGTTTAATGCCCATTCTTTTGAATGAGATGTTCGACGAGCACGTGTCCACATACTTTTGGTCGTGTAGTGTACCACAAACCCCAAAGGTGCCTTATTGCTAGTATAAACTGGTTACCAACGTAATTAGAGCAGTACAAATAAACGTTTTGTCATACCCGTGGTATACAGTCTGATATACCACGGCTGTCAGCCGTCAGCATTCAGGGMTCGAACCACCCAGTTAATAATTKACTTTGTGGAACGGGTTAGGRGTTAAAGTAACTAATGAAAGAGGGYTAATCGAAAGGTTGAGTGTTGGCTAGGCCTTATCTCTAAAACCCTAACACAAAATGACAATCTTCTAATTCCCCTTTAAAATAATTGATAAAACCTTAATGACTAYCACTATCAGTTTTTATCAGAAGTTTGTGTTATCAACAAGTATGATAAGAGGAGTAGAAATATTGCCAGAGGTGTTTTTGGAAACATGTGGCACGGTGCTAAGTTCAAACTCAATTTAGACCCTCTCTGAACTGCACGCAAAGCCCCCAAAATACATTYAGACTTACTTAAATTCACTTCATCACCATTTAACCAAGTCTGTGGTCTCCCTCAGGGAATCACAGCTGAGAAATGGAAACAGGTTCGTGAGGCTGCCAGGACGTTTTTGGGGYATTGTACATGACCAATTCCCAGAATTCAATGAGCCATGTAATCAATATATAAAACGGTGAATGATGGGAGGGTTTAACAAATCTATGATTGCGTGTTTTAAATGATCTTGCATCACGTAGCCTAGGAACCCATAGGAGTGTTCCATCGTACAACTAGTGTCTACCTAGATTATACTCCATCCTGTTGTCAAATGCTCTGTCAACTGTTAATAACAACTGCATGACCACTTCTGTCATATGTTATTACATGCTTCATAAGAGTCTACATACCAGATGATATTACAGGGTGTTATGTCATTTACTAACCTCTGTGTCACATTGTTACATTGAATGGAATGATGGGCGTCATAACCATGTCATATGCCGTTATAGAGTGTTCACAGACACCTTAAGTAAAGTGAGCCTCATTTGAGGTGTTATAAAATAGTTATGCATGTGGTTGCTCCCCAGGATAAATTGAGAATCACAAAATGTTACCATTCAAAGGATCTCCAAGAAACTGTGGCAAATGGGAGCACAGATGTATTTAGGATTATACATTTTTGTTATATATTGATATACAAAAGAAACAGTCCAGTGGCCAGTCGGAGCGAGCTAACCAGGACCTTGAGACTACTCTACGCTGACTGGGCTCCGCCAACCCCACTACCTGGAGCCAGCAGCTTGTGTGAGTCGAACACGCCCACAACACCCTTCCCTGCTCTGCCATGGGCCTATCACCTTTTGAGTGTTCCCTGGGGTATCAGCCCCCGCTCTTCCCTGAGCAGGAGGAAGAGGTTGGCATACCTTCTACCGAGATGTTTGTCCACCTCTGTCGTCGTACCTGGAGGAGAGCCCGCTCGGCCATCCTCAAGAACACCTCCAGGTATCGACGACAAGCGGATCGCCACCGGACCCCGGCAACCCGGTATCGTCTCGGGCAGAAGGTATGGCTGTCCACCCGGAATCTGTCCCTCCGGGTGGAATCCCGCAAACTCTCCCCCTGCTTTATCAGCCTGTTTCCTATCTCCAAAGTCATTAGCCCCTCTGCTGTTCGTCTTCTGTTGCTCCGTACCCTTCGTATACATCCGTATACATTCCCCCAGCCACCCCAGTCATAGACTGTTCTCTCTACTACCGCATGGCAAGCGGTACCAGAGTGCCAAGTCTAGAACAAAAAGGCTTCTCAACAGTTTTTACCCCCAAGCCATAAGACTCCTGAACAGGTAATCAAATGGCTACCTGGACTATTTATATTGTGAGCCCCCCCAACCCCTCTTTTTACGCTGCTGCTACTCTCTGTTTATCATATATGCATAGTCACTATAACTATACACTCATGTACATACTACCTCAATTGGGCCGACCAACCACTGCTCCAGCACATTGGCTAACCGGGCTATCTGCATTGTGTCCCTCCCACCACCCACCAACCCCTCTTTTATGCTACTGCTACTCTCTGTTCATCATATATGCATAGTCACTTTAACCATATCTACATGTACATACTACCTCAATCAGCCCGACTAACCGGTGTCTGTATGTAGCCTCGCTACTTTTATAGCCTCGCTACTGTATATAGCCTATCTTTTTACTGGTGTTTTTATTTCTTTACCTACCTATTGTTCACCTAATACCTTTTTTGCACTATTGTTTAGAGCCTGTAAGTAAGCATTTCACTGTAAACTCTACACCTGTTGTATTCGGCGCACGTGACAAATACACTTTGATTTAATTTGACCTTTCATGTGTCCAGAGATAATCCATGTCTCACTGCCCTTTGTCTCCTGTTGCCAGTTCGTTTTGTTTGTGAAACCCTCACTGCTTTTTTTCAGAGAGATGGTGGCCTTTGCCTGACATGGGATGCATCCAAATGGCTCCGTATTCCCTACATACAGTTGATGTCAGAAGTTTACATACACTTAGGTTGGAGTCATTAAAACTCGTTTTTCAACCACTCCACAAATTTCTTGTTAACAAACTATAGTTTTGGCAAGTCAGTTAGGACATCTACTTTGTGCATGACACAAGTAATTTTTCCAACAATTGTTTACAGACAGATTATTTCACTGTACCACAATTCCAGTGGGTCAGAAATGTACATACACTAAGTTGACTGTGCCTTTAAACAGCTTGGAAAATTCCAGAATTGTTTTGTTTTGTTCCCCTGCACCTGCCTGTTTCTTGCTCTTGTTTTCTAGTCCTTCCCAGTTTTGACCGTTCTGCCTGCCCTGACCCTRACCCGGCCTGCCGTTCTGTAYCTTGCCCCACCTAACTGGATTATTGACCCCTGCCTGCCCTGACCCTGAGACTGCCTGTCGTTCTGGACCCTTTGCACCCTCTCTGGATTATTGACCCCTGCCTGCCCTGACCTGCCGTTTGCCTGCCCCTGTATTAGAAATAAACGTTTGTTTCTTCGACACTCTCTGCATCTGAGTCATACCTGAAATGTGATAGTATCAGGCTGGGTGAAGAAGGAGTTGGSTTTTGTAAATTCGGTTAATGTATCCAGAAGTGGATTTGTGTTGATTTTTTGTGTGTTTGCTGCCCAGAGGGAGAGGGTGCTAYGCGTTTCGTAGCTGTGTCCTGCTTTGCGTTCCGGAACAGAGTGCCGCTGAAAGGAGTGATCTTCCTGAGTGTTGAGGTAGATCCACTGAAGTTGAGGATCCCCTGTGTCTGCGATGCACGCCGTTTGGTACAACACAGACCCAGTGGCGAGCACGAGACTGGGGAGACTCTGTCTGTTTAGATGCAGAGTGTTTGCCGGATAAAGTCATGCTAGGGTATATAAGTTATCCCATGAGAACTTTTGTTCTGAACACACCACAGTGTTTCGGTGCCAAGTTTATGGTCATGATGCAGCAGTGTGTAGGAGGGAGATTCCGAGGTGTGAGAAGTGTGCAGGTGGACATGAGACAAAGTGGAGTGCTTCAATTGTGGGGGTGGCCATGTAGCTGGGGATTAGAAATGTCCTGTGCGAGTGAGACCGTTTTTAAGTTTCCAGGGTGAGGGTAGTGCAGAAAGTGTTATATGCTGAGGCAGTGAGGAAAGTAGAGGATGGTGGGCTAAGAGTGAGGGATCATGAGAGGATACCAATAGTAGGCCAGTACTGAGCTGTCTCTTATACACATCTAGATGTGTATAAGAGACAGGTGTTATATGCTGAGGCAGTGAGGAAAGTAGAGGATTGTGGGCAAAGTTAGGGCAATTGTAGTGGAAAGGTGTGGTGGGGATAGTGGTATGTATGTAGGGTTAGATGGTGGTACAATTTCCTTTTTTCTTTTTTTGTGAACAAATGGTCAATGCACTTTCTGAACTGTGAAAAGCAGCAATACACAACAAAGCGTCTAGTCTGCCGGGAAAACCACATAAAGAAGAAGACAGTTTGCAGATCCAAATGAAAAGTTATTTATCTTTAGCTCTTGTATCAGCGTATCATTTCGCTGATATCGGAAGACTTAACAACAGAACAACAACACATGAGAAACKATGAAATTAAAAAGTAATTGTGTTTAAAGTGTACTGAAAGAGAATGTATTGTGTGATGTGCTGCAAAATTTGCTTTATAATTTGAAATTCCTCCGGTAGCTAGCAAGCTAGCTATGCATAGATGGGGGCACAGTGGGGCTGCTTGTTCTCATGTCGTGGCCCTACGTCTGTGGCTAGCTAGCTACAGGCGATATTTGGATTGTGAGAAGCATGGCTCTCCAACTCTGCTCCTGGAGAGCTACATGTTGCAGTTGCACCATCAACTACTCAGTTAGCTAGCTGGCAACCTGACTAATTACAAATCTCCTTTATAGTATAGCTGTCATTTTTATTGTAGCCTGCTCATCTTCCTTTTTTCACAGCTGTCTGTTGTGCCCCAGAAACTTGATTTTGTTGTAAATTTTTTTTGCTTCTGTGTCGTTTTTTTGTGTTTTTTTGGGCAAGTTGTTGGTAATATAATGTGTCCTTTTTAATATATGGACGTGGTCCAATTTGTACAACTCTGAGCAGTTTATTGTCTCATCAAAATAAAAAAAATCCTAAGTACATCTGTGCTCCCATTTGCCCATGTTTTTTAAAATCCTTTGAATGGTACAACATTGTGATACTCTCAACTCATCCTGTGGTATAAGCACATTCATAACTGTTTTATAAGACCTCAAATGAATGTCACGTTACTTAAGGTGCCTGTACACACACTCTATAACGGCAAAGGACATGGTTATGACACCCATCATTCCGTTCAATGTAATAATGTGGCACAGAGGTTGGTAAATGACATAACACCCTGTAATATCATCTGGTATGTAGACTCTTGTGTAGCATGTAATAACATATGACATAAGTTGTCATGCAGACTGTGTAATACCAGTTGTTATTAACATTGACATGAGTGCATATGACAACAGGATGAACAGTCCTCTATATAACGCCCATTATACCTAGTTTTATAACATCTTATTTCATTACTCATAACTATTTAAAGCTACGTATAACAGATTATGACAAATGCTATAATGTGTTATATAGTTGTTATAAAGGCTTTATGAATGTATACATAAGGACGCCTACAGTAAAGTGTCACCAATTTTCCCCTTGTATTAAAAGCAAATAACCAAATTAGGAAGCTTAAGCTGTATTGACTTATTGATTGATTGGTTTTCTGCTGCCTTGCCAAATCCCCTTGCAGAAGACGTTATAGGGAGCAGTGAGCTGCATATTTCTTCACCCCCCCCCCCCCTCCTTCCATCCCTCGCCTCATGAATGAAACAGGAAGTGGGTGATCAATTACATATTCAACTTACACATAAAAGAACAGTCTGAACTATATGTAAATGAGCTTACCCACTTAAGTATAGCATCCGAAGGCTGTTTCATTGTAATTTACTTAGTTAGGTCCAGACTAAAATTCAACGGCTACAACTTATTATGTAAGGTGGGAGATTCAAAGAGTACTGCTACTTCCGCCATACCAATGTGAGATCAGCAATACTTGTAAACTAGGTCATTTAAGGATGCGAGGGGCATTGTGCYGATAGAACCAGTGATGCCACCTTTTAGAAAAATAAACACACAAATGAGGATGGATATTCGGAATGAAAGTGACAGTGTGGGACAAATAAATTCAAAGCTGTTTCTCGTATCAGGATTTGATTGTACAGTTATAATGGTACTCTCAACCCTGGATTTCCTCCCTCAATGCAGGATTCAATTGTTGTTGGATTATTTCATTGTCAGCAATTACAATGTTGTTATAGTATAGTTTCTACATAAAGGGTAGTATGAGGACATTACATCAGCCATAAGTAGCTTCTCACCCATCAAAATGCTTTAAGTGCTTAACTTATTCGTGTACTGTAGTCGAGAGAGAGATTGATTACGTATTGGGATCATACGTCCGTAGCTTTATCGATAGTTAGGCTACCTGCAGGCATGGGTTCTTGAGGATGTCCAATATACAGTACATCAATCTAAATCGGTCATSATATAAACGCTTTGTCCTTCTGTTGTAAAACTATTTTACTCACTTTAGTGGTTGGATTGATATATCTGGGAGCACCTTTTAAATGTGTTTGTCATCAGGGTGTATGATTGCTCCACAGTGTAGTAAATAGATCTGACATTTACCCTTCACAATCCAAACMGACATTGTATCTCCTCGACCCCAAAAATGGCAAAACTCKGACCTCTAAAAGATCATACAACACAATCAGACCATCTGACRTTCCTAGATTGTTTCCAAGACAAATTCCCCAACTAGCAATTTCCAAAATAATATTCKGCACCGATAACATGGTGATCATGCAAACTGAGAGAGCAGGTGATAATCRAACCTCAATAACATCTCCCCGACATAGTGGTCCTTATTAAGGAACATGTTGCTGCTGAATTCCTGTCCTTTCTTTGTCCTATCATTGTGCTGAGTCATTTAAAGATGTTMGATTAAAACCATATCACGTGATGTAGTCCTTTACAATCATACTCGGGATTGAAAATGGCAGATTTGGGCACTGATGAGCTCCTAAATTGGAACAAAGTAGCTGTACAGTAACATGCTATAAATTAGCTTCACAGCGCTGTATGGGTTTTGACTGACAGCCATTCTGAACTTCCCCCATCTCTCCCGCTAGTTGAAACTTTTGCAGATGTTTTGTTGTCTGAGTAAGGGAAATGCTTTRAATTAAGAGGACTCTGTGTATTTTGAATGATGAGACATTGAGGATTATAAGGAATACCGCTTTGATGTCATACAAGCAAGCCAAACACCTGTGAGTCCAAATGTGCACTTCACATTTCCATAATCATAAAACTCATGTCATATAGTGTCAACGTTTCTGATCACTATGTTTGATGTACAGTTACAAGATGACATGGTGTTATACCCCGTGTTGTTCTGAACAGAATGAGCCTATGTTTGTCTATTGTGAAGAAACTTTAAGGCGGAACACGCACCTGAATGCACTCATGACTCCTTTCTACACTAAGAAAAAAAGGTTCCAAAAGGGTTATTTGGCTGTCCCCATAGGAGAACCCTTTTTGATTCCAGGTAGAACCCTTTTTGGTTCTATGTAGAACTATTTTGGGTTCCATGTAGAACCMTCTGGGGAAAGGATTATACAWGGAACCCAATARGGTTCTACCTGGAACCAAAAGGGTTCTTCAAAGGGTCTCCTATTGGGACAACCGAAGAACCCTTTTTTTCCCAAGAACCCAACAGACCAAAATTGTCTGTTTCGCTGAATTGCCTTATGAAAGCCCTACACGGTAAGATAGTATTTTATAACGTATCTAGTCTAGCTTGGCAATAGAACAAGCTTTCAAATGATGCCCACCTGACCCAGATTGTGATTTATAATGGGACGTTTTTTGGATTGTGTAAACAACAGTAATTGTTTGATGGCGGGGATGCAGGGTTGTTTTCCAAACAGAACAACTACAATTGTACTTGCTCTAGTTCCTCAACGRMACAGCYAGGAGAGCTCAAAAAAGCACCTTATAGTTGACAACTCTTCTTCGAGTCATTAAAGTGCATTGAATTGACTTAGTAACTGTGCACACTTTGGAGAGGATAAAGACGGGTCCGACCACCTGACGGGCCGCCCCAGGTGTGAGGGTAGGGTAACAACATCTCCACCCGCTGATCCTCAACATGGGGCCCCACAAGGGTGCGTTCTGAGCCCTCTCCTGTACTCCCTGTTCACCCACGACTGCGTGGCCATGCACGCTCCAACTCAATCATCAAGTTTGCGGACGACACTACGTGGTAGGCTTGATTACCAACAACGACGAGACGGCCTACAGGGAGGAGGTGAGGGCCCTCGGAGTGTGGTGTCAGGAAAATAACCTCACACTCAACGTCAACAAAACAAAGGAGATGATTGTGGACTTCAGGAAAACGGGACAGTAGTGGAGAGGGTAGTAAGTTTTAAGTTCCTCGGTGTACACATCAGGACAAACTGAATTGGTCCACCCACCAGACAGCGTTGTGAAGAAGGCGCAGCAGCGCCTCTTCAACCTCAGGAGGCTGAGAGAAATCGGCTTGTCACCAAAAGCACTCACAAACTTCTACAGATGCACAATCGAGAGCATCCTGTCGGGCTGTATCACCGCTGGTACGGCAACTGCTCCGCCCACAACCGTAAGGCTCTCCAGAGGGTAGTGAGGTCTGCACAACGCATCACCGGGGGGCAAACTACCTGCCCTCCAGGACACCTACACCACCCGATGTAACAGGAAGGCCATAAAGATCATCAAGGACAACAACCACCCGACCACTGCCTGTTCACCCCGCTATCATCCAGAAGGCGAGGTCAGTACAGGTGATTCAAAGCAGGACCGAGAGACTGAAAAGCTTCTATCTCAAGGCCATCAGACTGTTAACAGCCACCACTACATTTAGTGGCCGCTGCCACATATCTGACTCAATCCAGCCACTTTAATAATGGAAATTGATGGAAATTGATGTAAAAATGTATCACTAGCCACTTTAAACAATGCCACTTAATATAATGTTTACATACCCTACATTAACTCATCTCATATCTATATGTATATACTGTACGTCTATATCATTCTACTGCATCTTGCCATCTTTGTAATCCATGTATCACTAGCCACTTTGACTATGCCACTTTATGTTTATATACCCTACATTACTCATCTCATATGTATATACTGTACTCTATACCATCTACTGCATCTTGCCTATGCCGTTCTGTACCATCACTCATTCATATATCTTTATGAACATATTCTTTATCCTTTTACACTTGTGTGTATAAGGTAGTATTTGTGGAATTGTTAGGTTAGATTACTCGTTGGTTATTACTGCATTGTCGGAACTAGAAGCACAAGCATTTCGCTACACTCGTATTAACATCTGCTAACCATGTGTATGTGACAAATAAAATTTGATTTGATTTGATTTGGCCACTTGAATACACAAGTTAGTCCGCTCACTCGAACCCTTGTAATCTTATGTTGCACCTACCCCACATTCTCCAAGAACATTCTTATCATGTTACTGAATGTATTCAGAGTATTTTCTGATATTGTTATCAACAAATGCTGCAAAAATTACAGTAAATGTAAAATGTACATAAAATCAACAGTGTAATGTTTGGATTCAGTCTTGTGTCAGGTGAACTGTTGTGTCCTAAACTTTGGTCTAATAATTTTCCCATAATTACATTTTCCAAACCCTTTCAATGGCAGCCATGCTTATACATATGCTTTTCATATTTCTTCCGTAAGAAACATTTCAATGCATCCCTATCCATATAGGTCCCTTTTCACAAGTGTAAATGGTTAAATTAAAGTCTGCATTTGTGGCAAACAGATGGCAATACACAACACTTCGGATTCTGTGTTTCAAAACGTACAAAAACGGACTTGAATGATCATGGGCATTCAATATCCAAAGAGATTTACATTCTACAGAGCTTGAACGATAGAATGATAGTCCTTGGAACATCTTACTACTTAAAGCAGTGTGAGTCACAATAAATTCCAACTGTACGACATTGTACGCATCCTGAGACGGCTCCATGTGGTTGGTGGTGATCTCACTGCTCCACCTGTGTTTAGCTCAGTCTGAGTGAAAGGGGATGTGAGGTAGGTTATGAACAGAATTCCGCTAGACAGCCACATGATCTCATCTGACTGATCAACCCGCTCCTCTCTGACTTGTATGGGCACAGTCGGACACAGAATTCTCAGAGAAGTAGGATGGATGCCAGAGCGAAAGTAATTATTCAGCGTGTTAATTTAGTGGCTAAAATTGTTGACGGGAGAAAGTGGTCCGGTCTGGAATGGCCAGTCAGCATGTCTTTCTTTAACCTACGTTGACATTTAAAAAACGCAAGCTATTCTTTTTAAAGCACATAGTAWAAACAATTGAGTAAAAGTGGAGTAGGAAATATAGATGGTTTTTGGACTTTCTAGAACTCATTTGAAGTTATAACTCCTAGGAGAAATGACTAGCTGTACTGAGGTCAACTTAACTATATCACAAAAAGGCGGGGCAGACATCCAGGTAGTTTCTATATAATAAACAATCCTTCAGTCCAAATATGTGGGGATAAACAACGTGTGACAGATTCAGCAGTGTGAGGTGAGTAAGACGCAAAGACAGAGACAGAGACTGTTCCTGAGTACCCTAGGCCTACTAGACTAGGGTTAGCCTTTAACCATACCCCCAAACCCAATCCACACAAAATACATACTACACTCGAAGCAAAGGCTATTTGTTGTCCACCTCAAGTGATTTTCCCTCCATTGTCCAGTTCATTGCCATTGAGAGGAATATAKWTGCTAAAACATGCCTTGGAGGGGTATTTTKACTGTCTAATGTGTCCACCACGTCAAGGGCACGTGTACCAGTCTGTAAGTACCAGTGGGCAAACAGATCCCTAGGTCAGATGAAAGACGTCTAGCTGGAAGAAATCCGTCACATTCCCTCCTGCTATTTAATCCTGATTAGCATTTTTTTTACTTTTGTGTCTCTACGACTACAATTTCAGGCTTAATTACTTTTTGTGTTGACAGAGTGCAAATGAAGATCCCTCTGCTTAAATGACTTTGGAGGACTCAAAACACACATAACTCATTCAGCTTGGGTCTG
>NC_036860.1:8790189-8793564 GCF_002910315.2 Salvelinus sp. IW2-2015
TCGGTGCAAGAACTTGTTTATTGGAAATAAATACAATTTTAGACTATTAGCCGGTAGTTCTAAGGTTTGTGTTTTTGTATTGTGTGTACCACTGAAAAGCCTGTGGTTTTAAATATAGTGGCTGTCTCTGCCTTTTGGTGTCATATGACGTCACGAACACTGCGTCCGTCGCTAATCATCTCCTCACTCATACCTAACAGACGCATAGCACTTTAGGCTAACACAGAAACTGTGCTTTTTCCTGGGTTATTAATTTCCAAATGGCTGCCATTTGATCACCGTTGATACAAACATCTTTAGAATATGATAATGCAATCCATTGACTTCTTCGGAATCTACTCTCTCCACAAAGGATGCTATGCCTTAAAGCAAAGATACTTTTCAACACGGGCTTGATTTGTAGAGCGAGAACCCAGTGATTGGGTCTCTGGTGCAATCCGCTTATTACATTGATGTGGCATGGTAGTCAGGGGGTGGTGCTCATTAACATAATGTGATTAACTGAGAGCTCGCGGATATATCACTCATTTGGAGATGACTATTGGAGGGGGCCATTTCAAATGGAGATGCTTCTGCTATAACATTTTGTGAGCCGCCATGGTCTTTTGAAAAATCGACTTAAGGTAAGAATGATGAATATTCAAAAACAATGTGTAAGGGGGGTAATGATAGCCTATCACTAATAGCGTGCATCAATGCAAATCGCGCCACTTGGTGGTCTCTGATCATACATTGTTTTATGCAAGTGAGCATATGTTGACCATTTTTAGGGTCAGGTATTGATTAACTGTCTCGCGAGAAACTTTTTTTTATAGAAGTTGGTTCATAATATGGATATATGTGTAGTACCTATCAAAGATGGCATACTTCTGCAAAGATAAGAAAACATTAAAGATTACTGTCTCCGAGAAACTTTATAGAAATGTCCTAATATGGAATTGTGTAACATAAAAGATGCATACTTCAAATAAAAGAAAACATTAAAAGTAGATGAACATTTCAACTTCAAATGTGCCAATAAAATCCTTTACAAAAGCCGCTACAAATAGATGCAAATATGTCAAACRCATTCAGTACAGCAGAACTGCTAGGCCATGGCTTTGAGACAGAACTTCCCTCACACAGATTTTAACATGCCGTTRTTTACCTAAATATGATCATTTCTGAAGTACATCCAACAGAATTCAGTCATACACTTTGACCAAACCTCATTCAGCGTGTATAATACGTTAGTGTCTCTGTCCACTCCCCTGTACACAGTTTTGCTCTGCGTTTTTTAAGTGGTGGTTTGTGCCATGCCCTTCAATGACTCAAGGACAGCTTAAGGCACAAAAGAGGCAAGATATATYGCAAATGTCATGTGGCATAATCTTTATTACAGCYGGCAAATTGTGCTTTGCTATCATTTGTATTCTACTATCATTACACCACGTTAGCCCTATTGGCTTTAGTATCATTTTGTGCTGAGGGAGCCTTAATTAACCCTTGTTGTCAAAGGTCAAAAGGTTATAGAAGGTTCACTCATTCATCAGCTGCTATCTGTGTTTGCTTGTATCCATTTCGGTGATGGATTGTCATAAAACATAGGCTTTTGATTCAGAATAGATGGCTATAAATGTCTCCTCTTCCAGCCTAATTCTCAACAGCCTTGATTAAAATATGAACAATGTAATCTTAAAGTTGTTTCATTGGTATATCATTGCAATAACAATGTTTTGCAACATTTAAGTATGGTACTGTATAATCTGAGCTAACCGTGTTGCTAACGGAGAGATGTGGGACATGTTTGTACAGGTGAATGTTTCAATATACAGTTCCTTCAAAAWGTATTCACACCCCCTTTGACTTTTTCYATAGTTTGTTGTGTTAGAAAGTKGAATTAAAATTGATTTAATTGTCATTTTTGGTCAACGATCTACACAAAATACTCTGTAATGTCAAAGTGGAAGAAAGATTCTAGCATGTATGATACCTTTGACAGTGTGAGTCCTTCTGGGTAAGCCTCTAAGAGCTTCGACACCTGGGTTGTACAATATTTGCACATTAKMATTTTTTTAATTCTTCAAGCTCTGTCAAGTTGGTTGTTGATCATTGCTAGAAAGCCATTTTCAAGTCTTGCCATAGATTTTCAAGCCCGATTTAAGTCAAAATTGTAACTAGGCCACTCAGGAACATTCAATGTCATCTTGGTAAGCAACTCCAGTGTAGATTTGGCCTTGTGTTTTAGGTAATTGTCCTACTGAAAGGTGGATTTGTCTCCCATTGTCTGTTGGAAAGAAGACTGAACCAGATTTTCCTCTAAGATTTTGCCTGTGTTAGCTGTATTCATATTATTTTTATCCTAAAAAACTCTGTAGTGCTTGCCGATGACAAGCATACCCATAACATGATGTAGCCACCACCATGCTTGAAAATATGAAGAATGGTACKCAGTGATGTGTTGTGTTGAATTTGCACCAAACATTGAATTCAGGACAAAAAGCTAATTTCTTTGCCACATTTTTTGCAGTATTACTTAAGTACCGTGTTGCAAACAATGCATGTTTTKAAATATTTGTATTCTGTACAGGCTTCCTTCTTTTCACTCTGTCATTTAGGTTAGTATTGTGGAGTACAGTAACAACAATGTTGTTGATCCATCCTCATTTTTCTCATATCATAACCATTAAACACTGTAGCTGTTTTAAAATCACCATTGGCCTGATGGTGAAATCCCTGAGCAGTTTCCTTCCTCTCCGGCAACTGAGTTAGGAAGGACGCCTGTATCTTTGTAGTGACTGGGTGTATTGATACACCATCCAAAGCCTAATAAATTACTTCACCATACTCAAGGGGATATTCAGCTCAGATGGGGTTTTTTACACTACCATTCGGTGCCCTTCTTTGCGAGGCATTGAAAATCTGTGCTTGAAATTCACTCCTCGATTGAAGGACCTTACAGATAATTGTATGTGTGAATACTTATTGACTCCAGACATTTTAGCTTTTAATTTTTTTTATACATTTCTAAAATGTTTTACAAACAAAATTCCACTTTGACATTATGGGGTATTGTGTGTAGATCAGTGACACAAACCCTAAATGTAATCCATTTTAAATTTAGGCTGTAAAACAACTAAATGTGGAAAAAGTAAAGGGATGTGAATGCTTTCTGACGGCACTTTATATACATTACCACAGAACTCTACATGACAAAGCCTGTCAATGTAAATAAAGGTGTGCTGTCTAGGCCGGACACAGAAGTCAGACAGTCCTTTCCTTTGACACAAACAGGGAGTTCCAGCTTGTGTCTTACTAAAATCTCTGTTTATCCGGGACACATTGCATGGTAGGGAGGTGAATGCTGTTTTTCTCACTCTTAAACGTCCGTCATGG
>NC_036860.1:8794266-8795099 GCF_002910315.2 Salvelinus sp. IW2-2015
CATTGGACACAAATATGTCACTGATATGTTATAAACCTGTTATAAATAAGCTTACCAAGTAGGTACAAATTGGATGCATGTGTTGAATTTATGGCTCTGCCAGTCAAGGCCATAAGTAATGTTACTGATATTCAAGACAGTATAAAWSACATAATGYTCTATAGACTACYAATATGAGAGMGGTTGGCAATGCTATAGGCCTATACATAAAACAGTCCAGAAGAGTATCMACTTTGCAACTAAAATGACACTCTGGCTGCATTTAGAAAGGCAGCGCAATTATGATATTTCACTAATTAGTCGTTTGACCAATCAGATCAGCYYTGAGAAAGATCTGACATGAAAAGATATGATGTGATTGGTCAGAAGACCAATAAGTGGTAAAAAAAAATATCAGAATTGGGGTGCCTGTCGAAATGCAGCCAAATAACCAATTAAAATAAAATTGCACACACACAATTTTGCACTGAATAAATGTATTGTGTCATCATGCAGAAATGTTAAGGACATTGAGTGAGTGAAATCTTTTGGTCTTGGGAGAACAAATCAATAATGTGTGTGTGTGTGTGTGTGTGTCAATGACAGAGAGCAATATTAATTTTATGACATCTGTAGCCTATAATGCTTAGAAATATGTTTTAGAATAAGAAAACTATGCCTGTGCCTTTTCAACCACCAGAATTTGGCTCAAGGTTTCAGTTTCATCTTAGGTATATGATATATAGTGCGATTGAGTTTCGATTATGTCCCTTCTTAGCAACACCTACCCCAGTTTATAATCAATAAAATTGGTACAGATATTGTGCAGCAACGCACGAGCGCACCCTCAATCG
>NC_036860.1:8800436-8821241 GCF_002910315.2 Salvelinus sp. IW2-2015
GGAATAGTCGGTATAGACATGGTAAATATAGCCGGCCAATCTTTTTCTCACTCACACACGTAGCACATTCGGTAAAACCCGTGCAGACACGGCTTGCTCAGAGTAGGACGATGTAGCGCGCGACGTATACGTCACTGTGATGTTGACGATTACATAAAATGTAATTATTACCCAATCATATAACATCTGTTGCCAGAATTACGTGATATTCGATCATTATAATATAACATCAACAATATTATTTTCATAGAACTTAGACTGACGGTAGTGATTATTTATCCATTTCACTTCAGATGGCATCCATTATATCGGGAACGTGGGGGGGTTGGGTTGGGGATACAAAACCATAAATTACAGGTAAAGAAAGAACGAAAATCCGTCTCAGAGAGAAAGATAATCTACTAAATGAACACGTCTAATAAACGCTCTTATGGTTCGTTTGGACATGAAAGCATCATAGCCGAGACATTTCTGTAGCCTAGTCTCGTTGAATCTACAGTGGGCAGTGAGGCAAGTGCCTAGTGTCTGACTGAGTATGGATCTAGCTGTGTTCAGCGTTTCAGTGGGAAGGCACAAGAGGAGGCACAGAATTCATGCAAGGTGAATCCGCTGACCATGGGCTATCTCAGGAACGGTGGCACAATCACAATCATGTGCTATAATGTTCACAGCAGTATCGCCTGTATTGGCTCTAAATTTGGATATAATAATCACACACAGGCACACACACACGCACACRCACACACGCTTTAGATATACGTGCAGAGCGGCAGTGAGTCCAGGCGTTTCCTCGGATATTTTATTGATCTCCAGCCGTTGGAGGTTGGGCTACGCCAAAAATGCCATGCAYGCTTCGGGCCTCATATCGATTTTATTGCCTTGTTTTTCAATTAAACCTAGACAGACAAATTGCACAAACATATGACAGTGGCTATCCTCATGGCATATATCTAGTCACCGAACGTGTTGTAAACCGGTGTGAATGTGGTTTTCCAATGCAGGAAAAAAATKAAACCCTGGTGCAGATCCTGCCATAGCATGGTGTCGCCAAAGCAAACCCAATTGAACCCTACAGACGCATAGTTGGGAGAGAGCTACAATTCTGTCCTCCTTGATCG
This sequence comes from Salvelinus sp. IW2-2015, assembly GCF_002910315.2. Classification (NCBI taxonomy): domain Eukaryota; kingdom Metazoa; phylum Chordata; class Actinopteri; order Salmoniformes; family Salmonidae; genus Salvelinus; species Salvelinus sp. IW2-2015. The sequence continues at coordinate 8,801,555 of NC_036860.1, forward strand.
AATTTGAGTCTAATACAAGGAATAATGTAAACTATACCCCATTGTAGAGGCCAGTTATAACAAAATGTACAATCTCATAATATGACCCCCCACCCCCACCTTATTCGGCCCCGTCCCACTCCTATAAAACGCTCTCTCCATCAACTATCTAGAAAAAGATAAATCCGATGGGCTGAGGCAATTCTGAACAAATATTTCGTTCTACCAAGGGTTGAAGAACACTCTTTAACGGTGTTTGCAGGGATTGCTTGGCTAGGAGGACTATGGGCTAGGATAGCTTTCATCCACTGTATTTAACCACTGTTAAAGGGTAGCTGTCCATCCATATTAGCCAGCAATAAGAATTCATAAACTTATATTGATTTGGGTGATTTCTAGCAGTAGACTATCTATGGTAGATGTGTTTGTTTTATATTATTGCCTGCCTGCCTGTAATGCTAATAGCCCTATACTATTTTCTCAAATCACTGCATTTCAACGGACCATTAATAGAGAAGGCATATTTTATCCTGCTCATATTACGTGTATGATCATCAGTGCACGCATGCGGGCACCACTAGGCTATTGACACTGATGGGAAGACACATTCGAATGCGTAAAATATAAATGAATAGCCTAAAGATACCCGCCTCTGTATTTTTGGTAAGAACCGAAACCCCACATATGTGTTATGTTTGCGGTGAAGTAGCGCCCAGCAAGGAGATGTCAGACGCTGACGCCCGATTGCGGTGAGGATTCGGAAGGGAGGAGAGAGTGGAACCAAGGGAAGAGGGCAGGAATAGTATAAATATATAAGCTTACACTTCGTAGTTCTTGTGTACGATCCTTCATTGTTTCCCCGCCGTGCTGGCTAAAATATAATCGCCTGGGTTTTTCCGCCTCGTTGTCTTCTTATGTCCAAAGGTCCGACAATTTGATATTTTCTTCCAGTATTCAAATGAGGGGGTAGCTTATGAGTCTCCCCTGTGCGCTACCTTCTCTGTCTTTTTTCCTTTTTCTAGTCCCCCCTCTACTGTGCTTGTGCGTCCTCCTTGGCGGTGCAGTGTCGCCCCGCAGCGCGCTCCGACTCCAGCAAACGAATGCGATACGAGCGCGGTACTGATGCTGCAAAAAAAAAAAAGGATGAAAAAAGAAAGACGATGCGGAGGGATGGAAACCTCTTGTGCGCCACGCGCGGGTTCCCTCGCATCCAATTCTATCACTTTTTACTTGCTACCGCCTCCCCGCTTCCGCCTTTTTTCCCCTCGGTGTCTATCCGCAGCGCGTAAATCGGTCGCGCTACCAAGCCAACCAGTGAACTGTTAGTTTGTTTAGGTGAATTAAAATTAATTTGGGTGCGAATTTCCAATCCACGCGCATGCGAGACTGGGTGGGCAACGGAAACCCCCAGCCCCCTTGCCCAAAGGAGCGGTTTCCTCAAGGGCGTCAGGCGATGCGGTCTATAGTGGCAGCAGAACGGAAGTGAGAAATAATCAGAGGATGAGGTGATGTCTATCCCCGCCCCATTAAACACGTTTTTTTTTATCGGAAACGCCAACCCACTTCAATGCACAAGTAAGGCTCCTATTTATATGAAGCTGTCCACGCAGAGCTCAACAAAAAAAATTTGGCGGCAAACCGCCAATCATAAGTGCACTCAGGAATAGAAAGTCAGCTGTAGCGCTGAAGGCAAATGTTAGCTAATGATTTACGAGAAATTCAAATATGACTTTACTTTCTGTTTTAATATTAGGCTACAGCAGACTATTTTACTGATAGGCCTAGATTTTTGAAACACCTTAACATAGATTGATATAACGGTAAAAAAGATGTAAAAGTTATTAGATTGTTATACACCTAGACCTGCATCTAATAGCCTATACACCTGAGGCAAATTACATCAACGTTGTTTCAACATTTTCAGATATCTTTGTTTAATTCAATTAGAATAGGCTACCATGTTAGATTTCTTTATAAGTCACATCTTGTGTCAAAGTTATCTACCTTGTATACCGTATTCAGTGGCCTTTCCCCCCAAACCAACAGAAGGGGTCATATTACTAAACATAACATGAATATTGTCTCCAACCTTGTGTTACAATTCCATTTCCTCACATGTTGACTCAATTGATCAGAGTTGTGCACTCACATTCCATATTGACAGTATCCCTGAATGGCCCCTGTTTGAGCATAGCCTCCTGCAAAGAAGAATCAATAAGAGCTCCTAACATTATTCAACGCCTGTATTCAAGGCAATGTATGGACTTCATGTCCTAATAATGCACACGATATCCTCATTCAGTGGAGTCATTAGTCTAGCCCAGATGACCCGACCTGTGGCTTGGCATGGTCCAGTACTATCTGAAATACTTCTCAGTTTTAACTCTACAACCAATGTACAGTAGCAAGCACTGAGGTTAGAGCGAAGTTGTTAGGCTACCAATATTACACGTGAGAAATTCAAAGGATAAACATATACTATCTACCAATTAATCAGTACCTAGAGTCATTTAAATTAATCAGTACCTAGAGTCATTTGAAATGACCTAGAGTCATTTCAAATAAGAATTTTATGATTGTGATGAACTCACGCTCTACTCTATTTTCCTTGGAAGTGGCAGCATGCCCAGTGACGAACAGTCTTGTACTGTATAACCCACCTTGATGTCTTCCATTTAGCTGGCATAGAGTAGAAAGAAAAAAGCAGAGATGAGGCAGGTTTAAAACATAGCCGATAGAGTGGCGGTCCGTCTCACTAAAAAGGGGATATATCCTGAAGTAATGACTATCAGGGTCTCCATGTCACATATGCCTGATACACACTATATAGGGCCGACCTGAACTATACCCTGCTGATCATGGGTTTTTTATTTCAATTGTAGACCTCAACTCCGGCTCGGATCATTTCTTTTCACATTGCCCTGCAGAGTTACAGTAACTATGGTGGATGTGTAACCAGTTCAGCCCAGTACAGTTTGGCTTGGCTCTGCTCAGTTTGTCTGAGTAGGCTGAAATAGATACAGTAATGAAATCCATTGTGCACATTGCTCCGTTTTAACTGGGTAACTGGGTAACCTGCTCTTTTCCCTTCTAACAAGTTCCCAGCTGTCCTCACAAAACCAGGCCTGCTGAAAAGGACTCGGAGTTAAGGTCTACAATAAAAAAAACATGATCTGGAGGAAGTTAAGTCAGAGATTATACCTGTCGTATACACCCCAAATATCTCTGGAAGTTTAAGTGCTCCCTTCAAAAAGTCGAAAAAACATTTCACTCCAGGAATTCATCTTTAGAGGTGATTATCCTTTTCCAAATAATCAGCCGTTATAATTAGAATTCTAAACTGTCATYACAAAACCCTTATGGAAAAACAACATGAATTTCATGTGAACACATGATCTTATGTGAAGTTAATGTGATAACATGTGACAACATGTAAAGCAACGCGATATCATGAAACTGCACATGTGAAAACGTGATCACATGTGAAGTGTTCCAAAAACATGTTTTCACATCATTTCACTTGTGAAATTTCAGGTGAAATCATGTGATTTTCCACATGTGAAATATTTGAGTTTCTCTGTAAAGGATTACAGGGCCAAATCCTACTGTAACTTGGTATCCATGAATAAATTGAATTCTCATGGCTACCGAAAGGAAATATTATTATTTTTCTTCTTACGTGTCAAATCGCCAACTGGCAACCCATCCCTTATGGGATTAATTGACACATAAACAAACATTACAATCATTTACTATGATAATTAAATGATCATTCTTCTTCCGGTGTTCTCTGCACTCACTGTGCATTGCATAAAGAGAGAAAAAAAAGAAAGAAAGAAAGAAAATCAATACATATTAGTAAATAAGGTTATCCAAACAATAACTACATCCCTAGAGCAGTAAAATAATATACAAACATATATAAAGTGGGAAGAAAAAGTATGTGAATCCTTTAGAATTACCTGGATTTCTGCATAAATTGGTCATAAAATGTTATCTGATCTTCATCTAAGTCACAACAATAGACAAACACGGTCTGCTTAAACTAATAACACACAAACAATGATACTTTTTCATGTCTTTATTGAACACACCGTGTAAACATTCACAGTGCAGGTTGGGAAAAGTATGTGAACMCTTGGATTTAATAACAGRYTGACCCTCCTTTGGCAGCAATAACCTCAACCAAACGTTTTCTGTAGTTACGGATCAGACCCGCACAACTGTCAGGAGGAATTTTGGACCATATCTCTTTACAAAACTTTTTCAGTTCCACAATATTCTTGGGATGTCTGGTGTGAACTGCTCTCTTGAGGTCATGCCACAGCTCTAAAACATCGACTTTAGAGTGCTCATGGGACTGTACTGGGAAATCCTAAAGTGGGCGATGATTCTTTTCCTCGACTGTATTCATGCTCTCGTCTACGCACGCTTCATGGCATAGATTGACGGGTTATTCTCTACTTTTGTGGGTTAGGCCAGGGTGTGATTAGGTGGGGCATTCTTGTGTTATATTTCTTGTTTTTTGAGCCGAAGTGTGGTTCCATCTCAGAGGAGGCAGCTGTCTCTAATCGGTATTGTTGAATTGGGATCGCTACTTAGCAGCCATGTTCCGCGCCACTGTGTTGGTGGTCTTTTGGGTTAGTAAGTCTTTGTTCCTTCTATCCCTTGTTTTCTTGTGTCTCGCACCAGTATCAGGATACTGTTTCGTTTTGTTTTTCTATTTTGTTTATTCTTGTTTTAGATGTATACAGTTTGATAATTATGTTCATATTCATCACATGTAGTGGCTCTGCAACAACAGAACGTGTTCAAAATTGTTCGCGCTTTACCGTCTTTTTCTCTTCTTAGGAACGACAGCTGCCACAAGGATTATTAAGACCATTTTTCTTCTATACATGCATCCGTTCGACTCTTATATCCATCTTGTTGGGAGCTTTGTTTCTCTTGGTGGTTGTTGTCCTGTTGTTCACTTAACTTCTGTTGAGCTTCAATTGGCGGACAGATGCTAGCCATCTCTCCTGCAAAATGTTACATAGTGATAAACTAATTGGTGAATATATTTTTCTGTACGTGATGTGATATATTCAAAGGTCTGTTCAGTTTTGCGTAGAAATTATTTATCTCATTTATTCGCGAACCATGTCGATAGAAAATCCACCTCATCGAGATCTACTCTCTTCTAACATTAGACCAATGTTTATTTAACAGTTGGAGATGTTGGCTGTGCTGATTGCTTTTGATTGACTTGCCTCTGATGTGCGTTTTTCTCTTTTCCATCACCACTAGTTTGCTCTGATTCGTGTGTCGTTGGACGTAAATCTGTCAATCTCCAACAATATTTTAGGTTTCATTACTTATGCTTTAACACTAGAAACTTTAATATTGAATTTCTCAGATATTCACTCTTTTGATGTGCTATTCACCAGGTGCTCTTGCTATGCGACTTTAGCTCACTCTCGCAGCTCTCGCTGACCAGTAATTCATCTCTCATCGACTTAATAAGTCCCATCGCCCTCCAGACTTCGGATGTGCGACCAGGGACCTTCTGAAACACTCAACGTGCTACTCACACGGGTCGAGCTATGTTACCCATCATGTGCATCCCCACAATCGGTCGCTCGTCGCCCTTGCCGAGATTAGTGGCGAATATCAGTACTATATCCACAATTCTCTTTATTTCATGTAGTCAAGTAGAACGTAAAACTGACTTTCTGACATGACTTGATATAAAGTTCGTGCGATAACCCGGCTTAATTTAAGCTAGCATCACTTATCATCATCCGTTACATCAGCAAGTGGTTCTTTCGATTTGGACAGCAGTGGCTTCTTCCATGGTGTCCTCCCATGAACACCATTATTGTTTAGTGTTTTATGTATTGTAGACTCGTCAACAGAGATGTTAGCATCTTTCAGAGATTTCTGTAAGTCTTTAGCTGACACTCTAGGATTCTTCTTAACCTCATTGAGCATTCTGCGCTGTGCTCTTGCAGTCAACTTTGAAGGACGGCCACTCCTAGGKAGAGTAGCAACAGTGCTGAAATTTCTCCATTTATAGACCATTTGTCTTACCGTGGACTGACTTTTAGAGATACTTGGTACCCTTTCCAGCTTTATGCAAGGCAACAATTCTTAATCTTAGGTCTTCTGACATCTCTTTTGTTCAAGGCATGGTTCACATCAGGCAATGCTTCKTGTGAATAGAAAACTCAAACTTTGTGAGTGTTTTTTATGGGGCAGGGCAGCTCTAACCAAAATCTCCAATCTCGTCTCATTGATTCTTCTCCAGGTTAGTTGACTCCTGTCTCCAATTAGCTTTTGGAGTCATTAGCCTAGGGGTTCGCATACTTTTCCCAACCTACACTGTGAATGTTTAAMTTATGTATTCAATATAGACAAGACAAGAAAAATACAATAATTYGTGTGTTATTAGTTTAAGCATACTGTGTTTGTCTATTGTTGTGACTTGGATGAAGATCAGATCAAATTTTATGTAAAATGTATGCAGAAATCCAGGTAATTCCAAAGGGTTCACATACTTTTTTGTGCCACTGTGTACACACACACACACACACACACACATACATACATACATACTAACATATCATACATACATACATACATACATACATACATACATACATACATAATACATACAACATACATACATACATACATAATACATACATACTACACACTGTATATATAAATACATACAGTCATACATACTACTACATACATACATACATACATACATACTACATACATACATACAACTACATACATACTATCATACATACATACATACATACATACATACATACATACATACATACATACATACATACATACATACATACATACATACATACATACCATATACAGACACATCTACCATTGACCCCAATACATGGTTTACATGAAAGTATGGGTTAATGCGTGTAAATTGAGCCCACAGGTAGGATTCAGCCCACAGGTATCAAATTATTGAGTAGTTAAATAATCACTGGCACCACGATAGGTCTACTCAGTTTATTGAATGACAGTACAAGCAGAAAATAGAAAATGCAATGATAAAATGTTTAAACAAATGTGAAAGGAAAGGAACATAAACATACAACAACAAAAAAAATACAGTGAAAACTAAATGTAAGTGACCTACTGTATGTAAGCCACATTTGCTTTCTCAGCTATTGCCAAGTGTCATGTCAGTTGAGGAATGTGGTCATGTTCCTGTTACCTTGGTCTAATGCAGAGCATGGGTCCCAAATGGAACCCTATTCCCTATATAGTGCACTACATTTGACCAGARCTCTATGGGCCCTGGTCAAAGGTAATGYACTATAAATGGAATAGGATGCCATTTGCGACGCATCCAGAGTCAGTGGTCTCACCCACTTCATCTGGGTGGTAATGAATCAGCAAAAGCACTTGGGTAATGTTCCTCTTCATGCAGGCTGCAAGTAGACCTAAATCCCTCCTCTCACATCACTTTCAATAATTCTTTTTGTGTGTCACAGTTATACGAGTAATACTGAAACCCCAACTATTTGGATGTATCAGACATTACATAGAATTGTACAACAAAAAATACACAAAAAAAAAGGTCAATATTGAGAAATAATTTAGTTTTGTGACAGAAAGAAAAAAGATATGAATGTAGAGGCAACCCTGAAGCAATGAATCATTTTATCGCCTTGGAAAGGAAAGACTGAGCTTGTCAACGCAAGCTAATTGGTTGACCTATCGATTTAATGCATTTTTWAAAACTGATTTACCATTAGCCTCATGTCACAAAGGTGAAGCAAAGAGAAAACGGCAAAGGACCGTCTGGCATGGCACGTGTTGTTGCGGCCTTATGCTCCACAGAGAGTGGAGAGGAGTAAATAGTCCTATGAGGCTCAGATGGTAAGAGCATTGGTTAGAGGTTGTGGGTTTGATTCCCGCTTGGGGTCAGATATTCTAAAATATATGCACTGTACTGTAAGTCCTTTTGGATAAAAGCATCTGCTAAACGGCATATGTTATTATATTATTATAATTAAGTAAGTCATTTAACATGAGGGGCACCGTTCACAGGAAGGTCCTGTTCCGGGTACTGTGAGAACCCTGGAAGAGGGTGGGTAACGTCTCTGTCTCTCTGTCCCGGTCATGGACGTAACTCAGCCTACCCTGGGACCCAGGGGAGGGTGCATACTGATCACAGAAGGCTCCTTTAAGGCTGGGGCCACAAACCACAGACAGGGAGACATAAAGCGTGCCGTGTTTCAACTTGAACCCTTGATTGACTTTCATGCCCCTTTGAGGGGTTATGGAGCCCTTTCCTAGCAGGTTATCGTTCCATCTGTTGTCGCGGTCCCACACCTCAAAGTACAAGGTTCTGTTAGGGAACACATAGAGTGGGTGAATGAGAGAGAGCACTCTAAGTAAGAGCAGTGGTAATACACCAAATATTCACAATGCTGGCTAAAGGGAAAAAAATTCTAAATGTTTTTTTTTTTTTTTTACTCTTACAAGGTTTTATAGAATAGGGAGCATAATTAGCAAACTGGCACCTACCATGGAGTTCCCACCGACAAAGACACAGAGAGGCCAAAACACCCTTATCATATGTCTTGTTGCTCCACTTATTCCTTTGTACAGGAAGCCTATACATAGTAACTCTCAAGAGACGGATCTGACTATTTAACATAAAAATAGAAAAAAACTCACTGTTTACTATTCAAATCCACCGTTCCATACTGAATCATATAGTTCCAGTAGGGGAAGTCATTGTTCCAGATCACAGGAGTGGAACCGCCTTGCTTTCCGTAGAAGACCTTGACGTAGCCGTCTGTCTTAGAGAAGTAGTCGCCCCAGAGCCCCGTAGCTCGGACCACCGTCACATTCATCCTGGCCACGCCCGGTTTACTGGGGCAGCAGTTGGAGTCCACATTCCTGTGACCGCTACACGTACAGGCGCAGTCTTTGTTGCGTCTCCCTGTCTTGCAAGCAGAAGGGCAGGAGGTGGACACAGCGTACTTTTGGATGTAGTCTCTGATGGCATTGCGCAGGTTGGTCTTAAGGATGGGGTTGTCTCTGGCCAGGAAGTGCAGGGAGCTGAGCTGGTAGGAGACCACACCAGGGACCTTAGTCAGGGACTTCAGCCAGGTTTTATAGCCAGACTTCTTGTCAGGGTTGAAGAGGATGTCCTCGTCCTCGAAGTTGCCGCCCTGCACTTCGGTGACGCGGTCCGAGAAGGTGGCTCCGAAGCTTGCGCCTTTCTTCAGTTTTTTGCTCTGGGACTTGCAGAACTCGGTCTCGGCGCTGATCGTGACACCCTTGATGGTGCCACTGGCTTCCACCCCCAGACAGTTGCTGACAGAATGGAGGGAGAGGCYGCTCATGGCCATCTCACAGGTGCGTATGGCTGTGGTGGAGTGCACCCGGCCCCCCAGGTGCACCTTGCGGATGTAGTGGGTGCCATAGATGGAGATGAAGTGGCTGTAGGCAGGGGCGGTCTTTTGAGTGTATGTGCAGGGGAGTTTTTTTAGGGAGTCATGAAACTCCTGGCTCAGGGGAGGTTGGGTTCGGAGGCGRAAGCTAAGGACAGGGAGAGAGGTATGATGAATAAAAACAACTTCAACAACATGGGTAACACTGTTTCTTTCCGTACACAATTTATATAAATAGCTGTTGGCTTTTTTTTGCTTTAGACCGCCTTAATCCTATGGCACTAAAATCAAAATCTCGACTCACGTGTAATATTCGCATTTGAATTCATGGCTGGTGAAAGAGAACTTGTCTTTGGTGGAGTGGCCTTTTGCGAACATGGCAGTTTTGGAGTGTGTGCCTCCAACAGCAACCCCAGCAATGCCCTTGAYTCCCAGGCCAACCTTCCAGCTGATGCTGGCAGAGTTAGYGGTCTCCTTCAGAACGGAGAGGCTCGAGTCATACATCTGGCTGCTGAGGCTCCGACGACACGTCACCTTTGTGCGCCAGTCCAGTACGGAGAGYGGTAATTTCTGGACCTGGTTGTCCATCAGAGTGTTGGTGCACAGGGTGCAGTTACCATTGTGCCCACCGACCATGAACTTCCGCACATCCACCACAAAGGCGCCGGAGGTCTGCATCTTGACAATGTTGAAACCCTCTCCGGCCAGGTTGTGGCCGGGGACGAACGGAGCCTTCTGGCAGTCGGTGAAGGAGCCAGTGTGGCAGCCATGACACACAGGGAGGAAGAGGATGAGGAAGAGTAGAAGGTTGACAGGCATGGCAGGTGCTGGGAAGAGAGAAAATTGGCAAATGTGGTGTGACAAAGGCAGGGGATAGACATAGAAAGAATATCATGAGGGATTTTAGAAATAAAGTTATTATAAGATTTTGCAATTGCCATCCCACTGTGCAAAGGCGTCACATCAGCATCACAAAAACGGGTGTATTTACTACATTTGGGTGTATTATTAAAGGACAAAATATATAAAACGTCTCAGGTCACTGAAAACCACACGGAAGTTCAGGCATTCCAAGATTTGTATTTCCCACATTGCCTTTAAAAGGTCACTCAAGTTAATGAATTGGAAAACAATATAACATAGATCATACATTGGATATAAGAGGAGTTACTGATGCAAACATCTTGGATTCAGATCTAAAGCCACGCAAAGGTTGACATTTAATGAGAAGAGTTTGCTGTACATATGAGAGAATCATTTTGAGAACGTATATCTTACAATCAGTTTCACAGTGAATATAAGTTCTTTTAGAACTCATGTTAATTTGAGGAGCAAATGGATTGTTATTTGATTTACTGAGCCTCCATCATATCCTAAAGAGGACTTTCTCGTATTTTTTTAAAATAAATAACGATTTAGTTCTAACATTGTTTTTCTATCTCTCAATTTCTCCGTACTGTGCAACAATGATTACAGTATTCATACTCTTCACTGACTGAATGGCTMTCTCATTTRAACTGTCTTTRAGAATCCAAATAACTAAACCTTATATTAGGCAGTATGTCCTTTTGGACAATCAAGCYCTTTTAATTCTTTGGATTGTGAGTATTTCTCTAATTAACTGTTGGAAATAGTCAAGTGAGTTAAGCAATAGTTCAAGGGTTCACAATAGTGACTATATGACCATCATGTAGATGACGAAAATAGAACTGAAATTCAGAATAACATTACTTAATTTCTAATACTTTATATCAAGTGTGATGATTCAGAAAATACGTACATTGAGTGGCAATGAAACAACAATGGTGCGTTTTCTACAAGAGGAATGCAATCAAATTATTTGGACTCACCTTACACAGAGACGTTGGTATTTTGAGGTGAAATATATTGGACAGTAAACCTACTTATATCTTTATATACCAACATACAGATTGGTGAATTGGGAGTGGCTAACAGAGATATACCCATTTATGGAGTAGCCTGTGACAAACCAAACAACCAACTAAGCACAAAATCACACACACACTTTCTCACAACCTCTCTAACACCCAAATATACCCATTCACACAACGCAAATACAAGGGAACAGGCATACTTAATAAAAAAAAACCTGTAACAGTATGAACTCTTTAGTCACGTCCGCCTCGCCCGACAGGGCGCGAAACCAGGACCTTCTGCACACATCAAAACGGTCCGCGCACGAAGCATCCGTTACCCATCACGTCACAAGGCCGCGGCCCTTGCAGAGCAAGGGGCAACACTACTAATATGTTTCAGAAGCAAGTGGACGTAACTGATTGAATGCTAGTAGCGGCGTACCCGCTAACTACTAGCCATTTCACTATCCGTTACACAAGCATGTTTTTTTTGGCACAGCAGTGGCTTCTTTTCCAATGGTGTCCTCCATGAACACCATTCTTGTTAAGTTGTTTTTACGCTATTGTAGACTGCGTCACAGAGATGTTAGCCATCTCCAGAGATTTCTGTAAGTCTTTAGCTGACACTCTAAGGATTTCTTCTTAACCTCATTGAGCATTCTGCGGCTGTGCTCTTGCAGTCAAGCTTTGAAGGACGGCCATCACTAGGTTAGAGTAGCAACAGTGTCTGAAATTTCTCCATTTATAGACCATTGTCCTTCCCCGTGGACTGAACTTTTAGAGATAACTTGGTACCCTTTCCAGCTTTATGCAAGGCACACAATTCTTAATCTTAGGTCTTCTGACATCTCTTTTGTTCAAGGCATGGTTTCACATCAGCAATGCTTCTTGTGAAATAGATAAACTCAATTTGTGAGTGTTTTTTATGGGGCAGGGCAGCTTTAACCAAAATCTCCAATTCGTCTCATTGATTCTTCCTCCAGGTTAGTTGACTCCTGTCTCCAATTAGCTTTTGGAGTCATTAGCCTAGGGGTTCGCATACTTTTTCCCCAACCTACACTGTGATGGTTTAACTGTATGTATTCATATAGACAAGACAAGAAAAATACAATAAATTCCGTGTGTTATTAGTTTAAGGATACTGTGTTTGTCTATTGTGTGACTTGGATGAAGATCAGATCAAATTTTATGTAATGTATGCAGAAATCAGGTAAATCCAGGGTTCACATACTTTTTTGTGCCATTGTTGATACATATAATCTGTATACTATACACATACCATTACATCTACATACTACATACATACATACATACTAACATATCATACATACATCATACATAATACATACATACATACATACATAATACATAAATTACATACATACATCATAATACATACATACTACCACACTGTATATATAAATACATACAGTCATACATACTACTACATACATACATACATACCATACATACTACATACATACATACAACATACATACATACTATCATACATACATACAGCACTGTATAAATATACACATACAGTACATACATACATACCCTACATACATACATACATAATACATACATAATACATACATACATACATACATACATACATACATACATACTACATACATACATCCATACATACATCCATACTACAGACACATCTACCATTGAACCAATACATGGGTTTCCATGAGGTATGGGTTAATGCGTGTAAATTGCGCCCCAGGTATGATTCAGCACAGGTATCAAATTATTGAGTAGTTAAATTTAAGTCCTGGCCCACGATAGGTCTACTCAGTTTTTATGTGAATGAACAGGTAACAAGCAGAAAGATAGAAAATGCATGATAAATGTTTAAACAAATGTGAAAGGAAAGGAACATAACATACAACACAAAAAAATACAGTGAAAACTAAAATGTAAGTGACCTACTGTATGTAGCCACATTTGGCTTTCTCCCATGCCTCATTGCCGTGTCATGTCAGTTGAGGAAATGTGGTCATGTTCCATGTTACCTTGGTTAATGCACGAGCATGGGTCCAATGGAACCTTTCCTATAATAGTGCACTACAATTTGACAGAGCCTCTATGGGCCCTGGTCAAAGGTATGCACTATAAATGGTAGGAATGCCATTTGCGACGCATCCAGAGTCAGTGGTCTCCAACACGCCACTTCATCTGGGTGGTATCGAATCAGCACAAAGCACTTGGTAATGTTCATCGCAGGCGCAGTGAACGCTAATCCTCCTTCACATCACTTTCAATAAGTTTTTTTTGTGTGTACAGTTTATAACGGTAATACTGAACCGCACTATTTAGATGTATCGACATTAACATAGAATTGTCAACAAAAATACACAAAAACAAGGTCAATATTGAGAACTTCTTTAGTTTTGTGGACAGCACGAAAAAGATATGAAATTGTAGAGGCAACCTGAAGCAATTGAAATCATTTTATACGCTTGGAAAGGAAAGACTGAGGCTTGGTCAACGCAAGCTTAATTGGTGACCTATCGATTTAATGCATTTTTAAAAACATGATTTAACCATTCGCTCATGTCCCTAAGGGTGAAGCAAAGAAAACACGGCAAAGGACCGTTGCATGGCACGTGTTGTTGCGGCCTATGCTGCACAGAGAGTGGAGAGGAGCTAAATCGGGTCCTATGAGGCCTCAGATGGTAAGAGCATTGGTTAGAGGTTGTGGTTTGATTCCCGCTTGGGTCAGATATTCTAAATATATGCACTGACTGTAAGTATCCTTTTGGATAACAGCATCTGCCTAACGGCAATATGTTATTATATTTATTACTAATTAAGTAGTCATTTAACATGGGGGCCACCGTTCACAGGTGAAGTCTGTTTTCCGGGTATGTGAGAACGCCTGGAAGAGGTGGGTAACGTCTCTGTCTCTCTGTCCGGTCATGGCGAACTCAGCCTACCCCTGGACCAGGGAGGGTGCATACTGGAATCACAGAAGGTCCTTTAGGCTGGGGCCACCAACAGCACGACAGCGGAGCATAAAGCGTGCGTCGTTTCAACTTGCCCCACCTTGAATTGACTTTCCTGCCGCCTTTGAGGGGTTATGGAGGCCCTTTCCTCAGCAGGTTATCGTTCCATCTGTTGGTCGCGGTCGCAACCTAAAGTAACAAGGTTCTGTTAGGGAACACATTAGCAGTGGGTGAAGAGAGAGAGCACTCTAAGTAGAGCAGTGGTAATAACATCGCAAATATTCACAATGCTGGTAAAGGGAAAAAATTCTAAATGTCTTTTTTTTTTTTTTTACCTCTTACAAGGTTTTATAGAATAGGGAGCATAATTAGAGCAACTGGCACCACCATGGAGTGTAATCCACCGAGACAGACACAGAGAGGCCACAAACACCTTATCATATGTCTTGTTGTCCACTTATTCCTTTGTAGCAGGAAGCCTACTCCTAGTAACTCTCAAAGAGACGGATCTGATATTGTAACCATAAAAATAGAAAAAAACTCACTGTTTACTATTCAAATCACCGTACATACTGAATCATATAGTTTCCAGTAGGGGAAGTCCATTGTTTTCAGATCACAGGAGTGAACCGCCCTTGCTTTCCGTAGAAGACTTGACGTAGCCGTCTGTTTAGAGAAGTAGTCGCCCAGAGCCCCGTAAGCTCGGACGCACCGTCACATTCATCCTGGCCACGGCCGGTTTTACTGGGGCAGCAGTTGGAGTCCACATTCCTGTGACCGCTACACGTACAGGCGCAGTCTTTGTTGCGTCTCCCTGGCTTGCAAGCAGCAAGAGGCAGGAGGTGGACAGCAGCGTACTTTTGGTGTAGTCTCTGATGGCATTCGCGCAGGTTGGTCTAAGGATGGGGTTGTCTCTGGCCAGGAAGTGCAGGGAGCTGAGGCTTGGTAGGAGACCAACACCCAGGGACCTTAGTCAGGGACTTCAGCAGTGTTTATAGCCAGACTTCTTGTCAGGGTTGAAGAGGTTGTCCTCGTCTCGAAGTTGCCGGCCCTGCACTTTCGGTGCACGGCGGTCCGAGAAAGCGTGGCTCCGAAGCTTGCGCCTTTCTTCAGTTTTTTGCTCTGGGACTTGCAGATGGTCCTCGCGCTTGATCGTGACCCTTTTGATGGTGGCCACTGGCTTCCACCCCAGACAGTTGCTGACGAATGGAGGGAAGAGGCCGCTCATAGGCCATCTCACAGGTGCGTATGGCTGTGGGGTGGAGTGCCCCGCCCCCAAGGTGCACTTGCGGGTTATGTAGTGGGTGCCATAGATGGAGATGAAGTGGCTGTAGGCAGGGCGGTCTTTTGAAGTGTAATGTGCAGGGGAGTTTTTTTAGGGAGTCTGAAACTCCTGCTCAGGGGAGGTTGGGTTCGGAGGCGCAAAGCTAAGGACAGGGATGTAGGGTGATGATAAAAAACACTTCAAACAACATGGGTAACACTGTTTCTTTCCGTACACAATTTATAAATAGCTGTTGGCTTTTTTTTTTGCTTTAGACCGCCTATAAATTTCATCTATTGGCACTAAATCAAAATCTCGACTCCGTGTAATATTCGCATTTGAATTCATGGCTGGTGAACAAGAGACTTGTCTTTGGTGGAGTGGCCTTTTTGCGAACATGTGGCAGTTTTTTGGAGTGTGGTGCCTCCAACAGCAACCCCAGCAAATGCCCTTGATCCAGGCCAACCTCAGCTGATGCTGGGCAAGAGTTAGCTGGTCTCCTTCAGCACGGAGAGGCTCGAGTCATACATCTGGCTGCTGAGGCTCCGACGACACGTCACTTTTGTGCGCACAGTCCAGTACGGAGAGTGGTTAATTTCTGGAACCTGGTTGTCCATCAGAGTGTTGGTGCAACAGGGTGCAGTTACCATTGTGCCCACCGACCATGAACTTCCGCACATGCACCCACAAAGGCGCCGGAGGTCTGCATCTTGACAATGTTGAAACCCTCTCCGGCCAGGTTGTGTGGCCGGGGACGAACGGAGCCTTCTGGCAGTCGGTGAAGGAGCGAGTGTGGCAGCCATGCACACAGGGAGGAAGAGGATGAGGAAGAGTAGAAGGTTGACAGGCATGGGCAGGTGCTGGGAAGAGAGAAAATTGGCAAATGTGGTGTGACAAAGGCAGGGGATAGACATAGAAGAATATCATGAGGGATTTTAGAAATAAAGTTATTATAAGATTTTTGCAATTGCCATCCCACTGTGCAAAGGCGTCACATCAGCATCACAAAACGGGTGTATTTACTACATTTGGGTGTATTATTAAAGGACAAATATATAAAACGTCTCAGGTCACTGTGAAACCACACGGAAGTTCAGGCATTCCAAGATTTGTATTTCAATTTGCTTTAAAAGGTACTCAAGTTAATGAATTGGAAACAATATAAATAGATCATACATTGGATATAAGAGAGTTACTGATGCAAACATCTTGGATTCAGATCTAAAGCCACGCAAAGGTTGACATTTAATGAGAAGAGTTTGCTGTACATATGAGAGAATCATTTTGAGAAACGTACAGTGGGAGAACAAGTATTTGATGACACTGAAATTTTTGCAGGTTTTCCTACTATACAAGCATGTAGAGGTCTGTAATTTTTTATTCATAGGTACACATTCAACCTGCGCTGAGAGAAGGAATCTAAAACAAAAATCCAGAAAATCACATTGTATGATTTTTAAGTAATGTAATTTTGCATTTTATTGCATGACATAGTATTTTGATACATAGAAAGCAGAACTGAATATTTGGTAGCAGAAACCTTAGTTGCAATTACAGAGATCATACGTTTCTGTATCTGTTTGACCAGGTTTGCACACACTGCAGCAGGGATTTTGGCCCACTCCTCCATACAGACCTTCTCCAGATCCTTCAGGTTTCGGGGCTGTCGCTGGCAATACGGACTTCTGGCTCCCTCCAAAGATTTTCTATTGGGTTCAGGTCTGGAGACTGCTAGGCCACTCCAGGACCTTGAGATGCTTCTTACGGAGCCACTCCTTAGTTGCCCTGGCTGTGTGTTTGGGTCGTTGTCATGCTGGAAGACCCAGCCAACGACCCATCTTCAATGCTCTTACTGAGGGAAGGAGGTTGTTGGTCAAGATCTCGCGATACTGGCCCATCCATCCTCCCCTCAATACGGTGCAGTCGTCCTGTCCCTTTGCAGAAAGCATCCCAAAGAATGATGTTTCCACCTCCATGCTTCACGGTTGGGATGGTGTTCTTGGGGTTGTACTCATCCTTCTATTCCTCCAAACCGGCGAGTGGAGTTTAGAGCAAAAAGCTCTATTTTTGTCTCATCAGACCACATGACCTTCTCCCATTCCTCTCTGGATCATCAGATGGTCATTGGCAAACTTCAGACGGGCCTGGACATGCGCTGGCTTGAGCAGGGGACCTTGCGTGCGCTGCAGGATTTAAATCCATGACGGCGTAGTGTGTTACTAATGGTTTTCTTTGAGACTGTGGTCCAGCTCTCTTCAGGTCATTGACCAGGTCCTGCCGTGTAGTTCTGGGCTGATCCCTCACATTCCTCATGATCATTGATGCCCCACGAGGTGAGATCTTGCATGGAGCCCCAGACGAGGGTGATTGACCGTCATCTTGAACTTCTTCCATTTTCTAATAATTGTGCCACAGTTGTTGCCTTCTCACCAAGCTGCTTGCTATTGTCCTGTAGCCCATCCAGCCTTGTACAGGTCTACAATTTATCCCTGATGTCCTTACACAGCTCTCTGGTCTTGGCCATTGTGGAGAGGTTGGAGTCTGTTTGATTGAGTGTGTGGACAGGTGTCTTTTATACGGTAACGAGTTCAAACAGGTGCAGTTAATACAGTATGAGTGGAGAACAGGAGGGCTTCTTAAAGAAAAACTAACAGGTCTGTGAGAGCCGGAATTCTTACTGGTTGGTAGGTGATCAAATACTTATGTCATGCAATAAAATGCAAATTAATTACTTAAAAATCATACAATGTGATTTTCTGGATTTTTTGTTTTAATCCGTCTCTCACAGTTGAAGTGTACCTATGATAAAAATGACAGACTCTACATGCTTTGTAAGTAGGAAAACTGCAAAATCGGCAGTGTATCAAATACTTGTTCTCCCCACTGTATATCTTACAATCAGTTTCACAGTGATATAAGTTATTTTAGAACTCATGTTAATTTGAGGAGCAAATGGATTGTTATTTGATTTACTGAGCTCCATCATATCCTAAAGAGGACTTTCTCGTATTTTTTTAAAATAAATAACGATTTAGTTCTAACATTGTTTTTCTATCTCTCAATTTCTCCGTACTGTGCAACAATGATTACAGTATTCATCCTCTTCACTGACTGAATGGCTCTCTCATTTAAACTGTCTTAAGAATCCAAATAACTAAACTTATATTAGGCAGTATGTCTTTTGGACAATCAAGCTCTTTTAATTCTTTGATTGTGAGTATTTCTCTAATTAACTGTTGGAATAGTCAAGTGAGTTAAGCAATAGTTCAAGGGTTCACAATAGTGACTATATGACCATCATGTGATGACGAAATGAACTGAAATTCAGAATACATTACTTAATTTCTAATACTTTATATCAAGTGTGATGATTCAGAAAATATGTACATTGAGTGGCAATGAAAACAACAATGGTGCGTTTTCTACAAGAGGAATGCAATCAAATTATTTGGACTCACCTTACAAGAGACGTTGGTATTTTGAGGTGAAATTATTGGACAGTAACCTACTTATATCTTTATATACAACTACAGATTGGTGAATTGGGAGTGGCTAACAGAGATATACCCATTTTGGAGTAGCCTGTGACAAACCAAACAACCCAACTAAGCACAAACTCACACACACACACAACACACCCACACACACACACCACACCCACCCCCACACAACACACACCCACACCACACACACACACACAACACACAAACCACACACACACACACACACACACACACCACACACACACACACCACACACACACACACACACCAGTCTGTACAGCTAACTTGTGGGGACATACAATTCAGTCCCATTCAAAATCCTATTTTCCCTAACCCCTAACCCTAATCCTAACCGTACTCTTTCCCTACCCTAACCTTAACCCTAACCCTAACCCTAACCCTAACCCAAAACCTAAACTTTATATACCCTAGCTCTAACCCTAACCTACACTAACCTAGCTACTAACCTTAATATTAACTTAATTCTAACCCTAACACTAATTCTAACCTTAACCCTAACACCCCTAGAAATAGCATTTTACCTTGTGGGACTAACAAAATGTCCCAGTTGGTCAATTTTTACTTTGTTTACTATTCTTGTAGGGACTTCTGGTCCCACAAGAATAGTTAAACACGTCCACACCACACACACACACACACACACCACACA
>NC_036860.1:8821266-8922054 GCF_002910315.2 Salvelinus sp. IW2-2015
GGCCATAACTTATCAGTAATATTCAAACTGCTTTATTTAGCCTATTTTAGTTTGACTATTTCCCATTAACAGACCAGTAAAATAGTTCTGACACACTCTTTTTTGTTCCCTCTAACTGCAATTTTTATTACAGTCCCAGCCTGAACATTGAGAGTTCGATCAGACCCTCGTTTTTTATCTGATGAAAAATGAATGCTCAGCAGTATAAACCAGACGTGCCAAATTTACATTAATGTTGCATCCTTCAAGATACCTTTGGAGTGTGCCATCAGTAACTGTTGCTTTACAATCCATTGCATATGCACTATCGCTACCGTTTCCTGGTTGTCTAAACCTCTAATAGTTCGCCTAATTTCAGTTTATGTGACAAATTAAGTGGTATAGTGTAGAGAATCATTGTCCATTTAAAATATATTTTCGTAACAAAAATATTGTTACTTCGGCTGTTTGAAGCTGATGTGCAAAACAAGTAACAAAAACCAACTTAAGAACAGGAAGGCAATAGAAATAGCTAACTTTGTATTAAATTGGCTGTTTTACTATAATTATACATGTTTACATGATTACACAACTAATATACAAGAAAATGAATTGAATATGGGCTCTCAACATTGATTTCAGAAACAGGGTTTGTGAGCAGCAGATATATCCTTGAGTCATTTTCACTCATGGTGCTTCCCCAGTGTTTAACCCAAAAGGCTCAGACTTTTCTGTTTCCGTCTACGCGTGATGTCATCCGTGTCTCACCGGGCCTTGGCTCCTGCGGACCTGCTCTATCTAGGAGCCAAGGCAAGGCCCTGGTTACTTTGCATGGTCCCGAGTTGCGCAGCTGTCTAAGGCACTGCATCTCAGTGCTAGAGGTGCCACTAAAGACCCTGGTTCAATTCCAGGCTGTATCACAACTGGCTGTGATTGGGAGTCCAATAGGGCGGCGCACAATTGGCCCAGTGTCATTAGGGTTGGCCGGGGTAGGCCGTCATTGTAAATAAAATAAAATTCTTAACTGACTTGCTAGTTAATAAGTTAAATACAAAATAAAAAAATTACATCAAATGGCTAACTGTGAATGTTAACACTTCTCAGAAAGCAACAGTTTGCATGATGCAGTTGCTGATTCTGCTCGATCACACTCCTGATGGAACCAAAATAACACTAGAGCTTACATTAACATGAAACACTGGTGTGGGGGTAAGTTTCAATGGAAAAGCCATTAGTGATGGGTACTTGTTTCCATCGGCTCATTACAGCAGCTGTGATGCTGGTACAGTAGAGATAAGAGTTTTATTGTTAGGTTCCAAAATGGTTGTTTCATTTATTTAGTAGGCCTAGTAGTGTAGTTGTAGTAGAAAGAGTAGTGTGGTAGTATTAGTTGTACTAGTAGTAGAATGACTAAAGTCGACACATTGCTTGGGTATGTTTTGTAGAGTGTAACTGTGTGTGTGAGATTTGCATGTGTGTGTGTGTACAGAACAGTCTCAGATGTGTTGAAAGGGAAGAAGACAAATACATGACTCAGCAGAAAAGTTGGGAAAAGTCACACCTCTCAATGGCTCTGCCGAGACAGCACCTTCTCTTATAACAGGAGGAACTTAGTTCCTTTTTTTATGGCAAGTCGGTCAAAATTACTTCATCTGCTTGTCTTTATTTCTTCTCCTCAGTGGCTCAGGGTTGTCGGCCAACGGAACATGCCAGCATGGTTTTTGCTGAGCATGCTGTAATACCTGTGGGTATTGCTGTCTGCTTGGCCTGGTTTGAACGAGGGTGTGGGTTTCCATGTTTCCATGTGTCTATTGTGTCTGTCTGTTGCAGTAGTGGTTATTGATATGTAGCCTAGTAAAATGGTTGTTCAATCTTTTGTGGGGGGGAAGCTTGTCACGTTCTATGATGATACAGATGATGATATGGACTCAAAGACTTCCAAATGCTGATAATATAAGCTACATTCAAATTCATACCACAATGTTGTAAGCAATTTAAAATATGAACTACATATGCACGCAGCCCTTGTCATGGAACTAATTAACGCTACAGTTTATATCACAGGAGAATCCTCTAACCGACTGAGCAGCCAGAGGAAATCATAGATGCTTACATGGCCTGAGATATGACTCGCAGGATTTACGATAAATATGTCTATTATAACGTACATATTTTTGTTAAATCTGCCGTAATTAAGGTAAACTATGTTTAACGTGAGGAATTGTACTTGGTTACAGATTAAACCGAGATCGAATCTGACACATAAGCACAGGGGCCTCTGAGAGATCAAATTATGTTCAGTCTAGAGGACGCAGAGGCGAAGGGGACTGATGACGGACATATAGATTTACTGTTTCAGTTTCAGGTGGAACCAAAGCCATCAAACAATGTCACAGAATGCAAAATAAAGGCCAGGGCTGGTGCCCACTGCAGTACTTTATTGACACCTCAGCACTCTGCGCAAGACGCTGCCAAGACAGAAGAGGAAGTGAATGGAAAAATCCAGAATGAGACTTCTATTCTTAGTTCTTCAACATGCGTTCAGATAAATCCCTGATACTGCTATGATGATGTACTATTTGACATAGTCATGGCAGAAATGGGAGGCTATAAAAAAAGCCTTAGTCTCATTGGATTTATTCCAAAACGTCTTCAGAAAGGGAACGAGAACGGGAGAATTCAAAACTGTTAATTTGTGACAGTGCAAGATGGAACAGTGCTTGAAAATAATATTGTCATGCAAAAGAATGAAGAGATTAAGGATATATTTTAAGCCCTCCCATCTAAATCCGAATAACAATTAGTGATTGTAAACACCAAATTAGGGCCGTGTCAACATACTTGTCTAATCCCTTATCACCTCTCCACAGTGTAGTCACAGGCCAGCTGGACCCACATGACTGCAACACGTTAAGCTTAACTGACCAACGGGCCAATTGTATGGTGGGTGAAATGGTGTTATATTGTCCCATTACAGCTCCCTGACAACGCCTCCTTGGTCACAGTCATTCTTTCCATCCCTCCGCTCCTCTGGCCCTTCAAGTCAAAAGTCCATCCGAATCATGCTGCTGCAGGCCCTGCTCCACCTAGAGGCTAAAGAGGCAAGACACGCTCTGGCATGTGCTAAAAATTGAGATTTTCACCTTGGGTTTGAAGTTTAAGGTCAGGACGAGTGGGCGATAGCTTTAGATGGAAATTGTGGTGTCCATCTCATGTTGATTAGCGAGGCCATTTATCAGGGTTTTTCTTTTTGGCAACTCACAGAACAGAAATTCTCACTGCCTTATTAGCTATTAACACCAAGAAGTCATTAGGGCTGACAATTTGGATCCGTCTTTGCTTACATATGCAGCACCCCCCCATTGCTGGCTCAGTACACACATTTTTATTTAACTTGAGTATCAGGAAATATTCCAAGATGTGGAAGGCAGCTTTTGTATTGCACTCAACTCCATAAGGGGGGGATAGTAGTGATTATATATTATCGAGCCATTTCCAATCTCCCTTGTCATGCGAAAATCCTAGAATAATTTGTCAACACAAGGCTACATTATTATCCATCTTTAAATTGTGTTCTAATGTTATCAATCCGGATTCAGACCTAAACATAGTACCAACGGCTACGTGCTTGTTGTCGGGTGGGGGTAACGGATTACATGTAAGGGATACAAAAAGCGTAACTGTAATCTGTTACATTACCAGCAAAAAATATTGTATTCAGATTACAGAATACTTTTTGAAAACCTAGATGCTTATTGTTTGGATTACCTTGATTCAGAAGGATGTTTGCGAGTAAAAAAAATCTTCTTGTTTTCTCAATGACATCAATCAGCATTGAAAAAGGCGCAAGTTTAAACTATGTCTTCAATGTTGCGACTGCTGTCGGCATCCAAAGATTGTCCAACATGAATAACGCTTGGAGTAAGGATGACAGCAGTGGTTGTAGTCTACAGTGATTACGGAATATCAATTATTATTGATATCTACATAGCACATTGATGTGAAATTCACACAGCTGCTCTCTCATTTAGCTATTTGCGCCCTTATACAGATTGTGGTTGTGTGGGTGGCTGTTCACAAATCTAAATGTGTATTTGACCCGAATAATGGTGAATTCAAGAAGTTTAAGCTGCCATATCAATCATTGTTTTTGAAACCAGTGGACAGCCAGTGAAAAAATGCGCTCTTGCAACAGCTGCATAGTGCGGATCCGCCTATGATAAAAGTGGGCTTTTATTGCTCATCTATTCATGCTGGATAAAATAAAGAAATATATAGTAGGATCATATGCTCAAACTGCGCACACGTTTGAAAAGACTTAAAGGGGCAATCTGTAGTTGCTACATCCCATTTTGGACCGTATACAAATTATAGTGTATATATACAGTGGGGAGAACAAGTATTTGATACACTGCCGATTTGGCAGCGTTTTCCTACTTAACAAAGCATGTAGAGGTCTGCAAAAAATCCAGAAAATCAATTGTAATGATTTTTAAAGTTAATTAATTAGACATTTTTGGCATGACATAAGTATTTGATACATCAGAAAGCAGAACTTAATATTTGGTACAGAAACCTTTAGGTTTGCAATTACAGAGATCATACGTTTCCTATAAGTTGCTTGACCAGCAGGTTTGCACACCTGCAGCAGGATTTTGCCCACTCCTCCATACAGACGTTCTCCAGATCTCTTCAGGTTTTCGGGCTGTTCGTGGCAAATAACGGGAATTTCAGGCTCCCAAAAGAATTTCTATTGGGTTCAGGTCTGGAGACGGCTAGGCCTCTCCAGACCTTCGAGATGCTTTTAGTGAGCCATCCTTAGTTTGCCCTGCGTGTTGTGTTTGGTCGTTGTCAATGCTGGATAAGACCAGCGCACAGACCCATCCTTCAATGCTCTTACTGGAGGGAAGTGAGGTGTTGTGGCCAAGATCTCCGCGATCGTGGCCCCATCCCTCCCTTCCCTCAATAGACCGGTGCCAGTGCGTCCTGTCCCTTTGCAGAAAAGCATCCCAAGGACTGATGGTTTCAACCTCCATGCTTTCACGGTGGGAATGGTGTTCTTGGGTTGTACTAATCCTTCTCTTCCTCCAAACGGCGAGTGGAGTTTAGAGCAAAAAGCTCTATTTTGTCCATCAGACCACATGACGCTTCTCGATGCCATTCTCCTCTGGATACATGCCAGAATGGTCCAATTGGCAACTTCAGATGGCGCTGGACATCGCGCGGCTTGAGCAGGGGGGACCTGGCGTGCGCTCAGGATTTTAATCATGACGGCGTAGTGTGTTACTAATTGGTTGTCTTTGAGACGTGGTCCCAGCTCTCTTCAGTTCATTGACCGGCCCGTGCCGTGTAGTTCTGGCGATCCTCCTGCCTCATGACATTGAATGCGCCACACGAGGTGATCTTGCATGGAGACCCCAGACCGAGGGTGATTGACCGTCATCTGTGAACTTCTTCCATTTCTAATAATATGCTGCCAACAGTTGTGCCTTCCCACCAAGCGTTGGCATATTGTCTGTAGCCGCATCCAGGCCTTGTGCAGGTCTACAATTTATCCTGATGTCCTTAACAGCTTCTGTGACTTGCGCATTGTGGAAGGTGTGGAGATGTCTGTTGATTGAGTGTGTGGACAGGTTGTCTTGTTATACAGGCAAACGCAGTTCAAACAGGGCAAGTTAAGTAAAGGTATGCACGAAGATGAACAGGAGAGGCTTGTGTAAAAGAAAACTAAAGGTTGTGAGAGCCGGAAATTTCTTAACTGGGTTGGTAGGTGATAAATAACTTAGTCATGCAATAAACAGTCTCAATTAATTACTAAAGATCATACAAGTGATTTTCGGATTTTTGATCCGTCTCTCACAGTTGAAGTGTACCTATGAAAAAGAGATACAGACCTCTACAGTGCTTTGTAAGTAGGAAATACCTGACAAATCGGCAGTGTATCAAATGACTTTGTTCTCCCACTGATATATATAAATGAAAGGCTGGTGAGAGAAATGCCAAGAGTGTGGCAAGCTGTCATCAAGGCCAAAGGGTGGCCTATTTGGAAGAATCTCAAATAATAAAATATATTTTGATTTGTTTAACACATTTTTGGTAACTACATGGTTCCATATGTGTTATTTCATAGTTTTTGATGTCTTCACTATTATTCTACAAAATAGAAAATAGTAAAAAATAAACAAAAACCCTTGATGAGTAGGTGTTCTAAAACTTTTGACCGGTAGAGTATATATCCATTGATTATTGAAGAACATATATTGTAAATGCTCATGAGCTTTAGTTCAATTGTTCACCCTCACGAGAAACCAAAATATAAGCTTGTTTTCTCCAATGTTTTTGTAAACATTGTAAATGTAAACAAACACAGTATAGCCTCTATCATGGTTAAAAACAATAATTGCATCCATAGCTCTGTCTATTAATTCTGAGAAGTGGTTTCATGTTCTAAGAGTGGTTAGGCATTTTCACCAGGCCCTCAGCTTTTTACAAAACAGAGGCCGGGGCGACTATTTTCCTTTATTGTTTGGAGAAAGGGTCTTGGTCAGGGAGGTTGACCAAGACCAGATGGTCACTCTGACAGAGCTTCCAGAGTTCCTCTGTGGAGATGGGAAGAACCTTCCAGAAGACAACATTTCTGCAGCACTCACCAATCAGGCCTTTATCGTAGTGGGTGGCCAGACAAAGCCACTCCTCAGTAAAAGGAATGATCAGTACCGCTTGGAGTTTGGCTAAAAGGCAAAGGACTGCTCAGAACCAATGAGAAGAAAAAAATTCTCTGTGATTGAAAACCAAGATTGAACGTCTTTTGGTCTGAATGCCAAGTCATAGCGCCTGGGAGGAAACAACTGGCACCATTCCCTACGGTGAAGCATGGTGGTGGCAGCATCATACTGTGGGGATGTTTTTGCAGCGGCAAGAACTGGGAGGACTAGTCCAGGATGCGAGAGGAAAGATGAACGGAGTGAAGTAAGGAGAGATCCTTGAATGAAAACATGCTCCGAGCACTCATGACCTTAAACCTGGACGAAGGTTCACCTTCCAAAACCGGACAACAACACTCACGCTAACACAGCCATGACAACGCAGATGTGGCTTTGGGACAAGTTCTCTGAATGTCCTTGAGTGGCCTACCAAGAGCCTGGACTTGAAGGTCTCTCCGATCGAACATCTCTGGAGAAGACCTGAAATAGCTTGTGCGCATGCAACGCTCCCAAATCCAACCTGACAAGAGCTTCAGAGGATCTGCAAGAGAAGATTGGGAGAAACGCCCGGCAAAATAGAGGTGTGGCAAAGCTTGTAGCGTCATACCAAGAAGACGAGGCTGTATATTGCTGGTCAAGGTGCCTTCAATCAAAGTACTGAGTAAAGGTCTGAATACTTATGTAAGATTTGAGTTTAATAAAAAAAGATTTATATTTGCCAAAATAATTAAAACTTGTTTTTTTTGCCTTTGTCATATTGGGGTATTGGCGTGTAGATTGATGAGGGAAATAACAATTTAATCAATTATAGAATAAGTCTGTAACGTAACAAAAGGTGGGTCAAGGGGTCTGAATTCTCTCCGAATGCACTGTATATACAGTAATGTTTGATAATTATTTAATAACAGGGTTTCATCTGAAAAATAGACCTTAGTCTAGTATGACTTCTCTGTCAAAATAAAGGTTAATAATTAATAATATCTACAAGTGGCATGGTTGTAAAAGGTGAAGTCTTTCCAAATACGCGGGTTATGTGGAGGATCTTAGATTGCCCGCTTTATGACCTGTCTCTCCTGTTGAGGATTACTGAATGCAGCCAGGAGATAACAGGGCTTACATTTAGAGAATGATCAGCCCAATTTGAAGATAATGAAAAAAGAAGAAAGACAAAAACAACTCACAGTCTTTGGCTGTGTCTTTTCTGTATGCTC
Source organism: Salvelinus sp. IW2-2015 (assembly GCF_002910315.2). Taxonomy (NCBI): domain Eukaryota; kingdom Metazoa; phylum Chordata; class Actinopteri; order Salmoniformes; family Salmonidae; genus Salvelinus; species Salvelinus sp. IW2-2015. The sequence goes on from NC_036860.1 coordinate 8,829,161, forward strand.
TAACCAAAACAGAGGTAGACACACACACACTTTCTCACAACCTCTCTAACACCCAAATATACCCATTCACACAACGCAAATACAAGGGAACAGGCATACTTAATAAAAAAAAACGTTCACTTCACTGCTTTATTTAGCCTTATTTAGTTTGACTATTTCCCATTGACAGACCAGTAAAATAGTTCTGACACACACTCTTTTTTGTTCCCTCTAACTGCACATTTTATTACAGTCCCAGCCCTGAACATTGAGAGTTCGATCAGACCCCCGGTTTTTTATCTGATGAAAAATGAATGCTCAGCAGTATAAAACCAGACGTGCCAAATTTACATTAATGTTGCATCCTTCAAGATACCTTTGGAGTGTGCACATCAGTAACTGTTGCTTTACAATCCATTGCACTATGCACTATCGCTCCACCGTTTCCTGGTTGCTAAACCTCTAATAGTTCGCCTAATTTCAGTTTATGTGACAAAATAAGCTGGTATAGTGTAGAGAATCATTGTTCCATTTAAAATATATTTTCCGTAACCAAAAATATTGTTACTTCGGCTGTTTGAAAGCTTATGTGCAAAAAAAGTAACAAAAACCAAACTTAAGAACAGGAAGCATAGAATAAGTGCACATAGAACAGATCCACCGCTTCTTAGACTTGCTTTCAAGTAGAATGATAGATCTATAACGACATACTGTATCTATGTGAATTTGGTTGGGTCACCCAAAAAGTTGCATATTGGCACTTTAATGTTTGTCTGTAGTGAACTTGCGTAATACTGTAGATGTTTTGACAGATGTCCTGTATGTGTGACAAATTATTCCACACATTGTTTAATACGCACACACAACACGTAATACAACTTTGTATTAAATTGTGTTACTATTATAAATGTTTTACATGAATTACACAACTAATATACAGAAAATGAATTGAATATGGCTCTCAACATTGATTTCAGAAACAGGGTTTGTWGAGCAGCAGATATATCCTTGAGTCATTTTCACTCATGGTGCATTTCCCCAGTGTTTAACCCAAAAGGCTCAGACTTTTCTGTTTCCGTCTACGCGTGATGTCATCCGTGTCTCACCGGGCCTTGGCTCCTGCGGACCTGCTCTATCTAGGAGCCAAGGCAAGGCCCTGGTTACTTTTCAGCTGGCTCCCGAGTTGCGCAGCTGTCTAAGGCACTGCATCTCAGTGCTAGAGGTGCCACTAAAGACCCTGGTTCAATTCCAGGCTGTATCACAACTGGCTGTGATTGGGAGTCCAATAGGGCGGCGCACAATTGGCCCAGTGTCATTAGGGTTTGGCCGGGGTAGGCCGTCATTGTAAATAAAATAAAATTCTTAACTGACTTGCCTAGTTAAAAAAAGGTTAAATACAAAATAAAAAAATTACATAACAATGGCTAACTGTGAATGTTAACACCTTCTCAGAAAGCAACAGTCTTGCATGATGCAGTTGCTGATTCTGCTCGATCACACTCCTGATGGAACCAAAATAACACTAGAGCTTACATTAACATGAAACACTGGTGTGGGGGTAAGTTTCAATGGAAAAGCACCATTAGTGATGGGGTACAACTTGTTTCCATCGGCTCATTACAGCAGCTGTGATGCTGGTACAGTAGAGATAAGAGTTTTATTGTTAGGTTCCAAAATGGTTGTTTCATTTATTTAGTAGGCCTAGTAGTGTAGTTGTAGTAGAAGAAGTAGTAGTGGTAGTATTAGTTGTACTAGTAGTAGAAATGACTACAGTCGACACATTGCTTGGGTATGTTTGTAAGAGTGTAACTGTGTGTGTGAGAATTTGCATGTGTGTGTGTGTACAGAACAGTCTCAGATGTGTTGAAAGGGAAGAAGACAAATACATGACTCAGCAGAAAAGTTGGGAAAAGTCACACCTCTCAAATGGCTCTGCCGAGACAGCACCTTCTCTTATAACAGAAAGAGGAACTTAGTTCCCTTTTTTTTATGGCAAGTCGGTCAAAATTAGCTTCATCTGCTTGTCTTTACTTCTCACTTCACCCCAAGTGGCCTCAGGGTTGTCGGCCAACGGACAAATTGCCTGCCAGCATGGTTTTTGCTGAGCATGCTGTAATACCTGTTGGGTATTGCTGTCTGCTTGGCCTGGTTTGAACGAGGGTGTGGGTTTCCATGTTTCCATGTCCGTCTATTGTAGTCTGTCTGTTGCAGTAGTGGTTATTGATATGTAGCCTAGTAAAATGGGTTGTTCAATCCTTTTGTGGGGGGAGAAGCTTGTCACGTTCTATGATGATACAAGACTGATGATTGAAGACCTCAAAGACTTCCAAATGTACAGTATATAAGCTACATTCAAATTCATACCACAATGTTGTAAGCAATTTAAAATATGAACTACATATGCACGCAGCCCTTGTCATGGAACTAATTAACGCTACAGTTTTATCACAGGAGAATCCTCTAACCGACTGAGCAGCCAGAGGAAATCATAGATGCTTACATGGCCTGAGATATGACCTCAGCAGATTTACGATAAATATGTCTATTTATAAACGTACATATTTTTGTTAAATCTGCCGTAATTAAAGGTAAACTATGTTTAACGTGAGGAATTGTACTTGGTTACAGATTAAACCGAGATCCGAATCTGACACATAAGCACAYGGGGCCTCTGAGAGATCAAATTATGTTCAGTCTAACCGGCAGGACGCAGAGGCGTAAGGGGACTGATGACGGACATATAGATTTACTGTTTCAGTTTCAGGTGGAAGCCAAAGCCATCAAACAATGTCACAGAATGCCAAAATAAAGGCCAGGGCCTGGTGCCCACTGCAGTACTTTATTGACACCTCAGCACTCTGCGCAAGACGCTGCCAAGACAAGGAAACAAACCAGGAAGTGAATGGAAAAATCCAGAATGAGACTTCTATTCTTAGTTCTTCAACATGCGTTCAGATAAATCCCTGATACTGCTATGATGATGTACTATTTGACATAGTCATGGCAGAAATGGGAGGCTATAAAAAAAGCCTTAGTCTCATTGGATTTATTCCAAAACGTCTTCAGAAAGGGAACGAGAACGGGAGAATTCAAAACTGTTAATTTGTGACAGTGCAAGATGGAACAGTGCCTTGAAAATAATACTTGTCATGCAAAAGAATGAGAAGAAATTAAGGATATATTTTTAAGCCCTCCCCATCTAAATCCGAATAACAATTAGTGATTGTAAACACCAAATTAGGGCCGATGTCAACATACTTGTCTAATCCCTTATCACCTCTCCACAGTGTAGTCACAGGCCAGCTGGACCCACAATGCACTGCAACACGTTAAGCTTAACTGACCAACGGGCCAATTGTATGTGTGGGTGAAATGGTGTTATATTGTCCCATTACAGCTCCCTGACACGCCTCCTTGGTCACAGTCATTCTTTCCATCCCTCCGCTCCTCTGGCCCTTCAAGTCAAAAGTCCATCCGAATCATGCTGCTGCAGGCCCTGCTCCACCTAGAGGCTAAAGAGGGCAAAGACACGCTCTGGCATGTGCTAAAAATTGAGATTTTCACCTTGGGTTTGAAGGTTTAAGGTCAGGACGAGTGGGCGATAGCTTTAGATGGAAATTGTGGTGTCCATCTCATGTTTGATTAGCAAGGGCATTTTATCAGGGTTTTTCTTTTTGGCAACTCACAGAAACAGAAATTCTCACTGCCTTATTAGCTATTAACACCAAGAAGTCATTAGGGGCTGACAATTTGGATCCGTCTTTGCTTACATATGCAGCACCCCCCCATTGCTGGCTCAGTAACACACATTTTTTATTTAACTTGAGTATCAGGAAATATTCCAAAAGTGTGGAAGGCAGCTTTTGTATTGCCACTCAACTCCATAAGGGCGGGGATAGTAGTGATCTCGATAATTATCGAGCCATTTCCAATCTCCCTTGTCATGCGAAAATCCTAGAATAATTTGTCAACAAACAGCTACATTATTATCCATCTTTAAATTGTGTTCTTAATGTTAATCAATCCGGATTCAGACCTAAACATAGTACCACTACGGCTACCGTGCTTGTTGTCAGGGCTGGGGAGTAACGGATTACATGTAAGGGATACAAAAAAACGGTAACTGTAATCTGTTACATTACCAGCAAAAATATTGTMATCAGATTACAGATACTTTTGAAAAACTAGATGATTACTTGTTGGATTACCTTGAAATTCAGAAAGGATGTTTGCGAGTAAAAAAAATCTTCTTTGTTTTCTCAATGACATTCAAATCAGCATTGAAAAAAGGCGCAAGTTTAAACTATGTCTTCCAATGTTGCGACTGCTGTCGGCATCCAAAGATTGTCCAACATGAATAAACGCTTGGAGGTAAGGATGACAGCAGTGGTGTAGTCTACAGTGATACGGATATCACTTATTATTGATATCTACATAGCACATTGATGTGAATCACACAGCTGCTCTCTCATTTAGCTATTTGCGCCTTACAGATTGTGGTTGGTGTGGGTGGCTGTTCACAAATCTAAATGTGTATTTGAACCGAATAATGGCTGAATTCAAGAAGTTTAAGCTGCCTATCAATCATTGTTTTTGAAACCAGTGGACAGCCAGTGAAAAATGCGCTCTTGCAACAGCTGCATAGTGCGGATCCCAGCCTATGGAATAAAAGTGGGGCTTTTATTGCTCAATCTAATTCATGCTGATAAAATAAAGAAATATATAGTGGACATATGCTCAAACTCGCACACGTTTGAAAGACTTAAAGGGGCAATCTGTAGTTGCTACATCCATTTTTGGACGTATACAAATTATATGTATATATATATACAGTGGGGAGAACAAGTATTTGATACACTGCCGATTTTGCAGGTTTTCCTACTTACAAAGCATGTAGAGGTCTGCAAAAATCCAGAAAATCACATTGTATGATTTTTAAGTAATTAATTAGCATTTTATTGCATGACATAAGTATTTGATACATCAGAAAAGCAGAACTTAATATTTGGTACAGAAACCTTTGTTTGCAATTACAGAGATCATACGTTTCCTATAGTTCTTGACCAGGTTTGCACACACTGCAGCAGGGATTTTGGCCCACTCCTCCATACAGACCTTCTCCAGATCCTTCAGGTTTTGGGGCTGTCGCTGGGCAATACGGACTTTCAGCTCCCTCCAAAGATTTTCTATTGGGTTCAGGTCTGGAGACTGGCTAGGCCTCTCCAGGACCTTCAGATGCTTCTTACGGAGCCACTCCTTAGTTKCCCTGGCTGTGTGTGTCTCGGGTCGTTGTCATGCTGGAAGACCCAGCCACGACCCATCTTCAATGCTCTTACTGAGGGAAGGAGGTTGTTGGCCAAGATCTCGCAATACGTGGCCCCATCCATCCTTCCCTCAATACGGTGCAGTCGTCCTGTCCCCTTTGCAGAAAAGCATCCCCAAAGAATGATGTTTCCACCTCCATGCTTCACGGTTGGGATGGTGTTCTTGGGGTTGTACTAAATTCCTTCTTCTTCCCTCCAAACACGGCGAGTGGAGTTTACACGCAAAAAAAGCTTCCATGACGGCGTAGTGTGTTACTAATGGTTTTCTTTGAGACTGTGGTCCCAGCTCTCTTCAGGTCATTGACCAGGCCTGCCGTGTAGTTCTGGGCTGATCCCTCACCTTCCTCGTGATCATTGATGCCCACGAGGTGAGATCTTGCATGGAGCCCAGACCGAGGGTGATTGACCGTCATCTTGAACTTCTTCCATTTTCTAATAATTGCGTCAACAGTTGTTGCCTTCCACCAAGCTGCTTGCCTAATGTCCTGTAGCCCTCCCAGCCTTGTGCAGGTCTACAATTTTATCCCTGATGTCCTTACACAGTTCTCTGGTCTTGGCCATTGTGGAGAGGTTGGAGTCTGTTTTGATTGAGTGTGTGGACAGGTGTCTTTTATACAGGCAACGCGTTCAAACAGGGGCAGTTAAGAAAGGTAATGAACGAAGAACAGGAGGGCTTCTTAAAGAAAAACTAACAGGTCTGTGAGAGCCGGAATTCTTACTGGTTGGTAGGTGATAAATACTTATGTCATGCAATAAACAATGCAATTAATTACTTAAAAATCATACAATGTGATTTTCTGGATTTTAGATTCCGTCTCTCACAGTTGAAGTGTACCTATGATAAAAAATTACAGACCTCTACATGCTTTGTAAGTAGGAAAACCTGCAAAATCGGCAGTGTATCAAATACTTGTTCTCCCCACTGTATATATATAATGAAGCTGGTGAGAGAATGCCAAGAGTGTGCAAAGCTGTCATCAAGGCAAAGGGTGGCTATTTGAAGAATCTCAAATATAAAATATATTTTGATTTGTTTAACACATTTTTGGTAACTACATGGTTCCATATGTGTTATTTCATAGTTTTGATGTCTTCACTATTATTCTACAAAATAGAAAATAGTAAAAATAAACAAAAACCCTTGAATGAGTAGGTGTTCTAAAACTTTTGACCGGTAGAGTATATATCCATTGATTATTGAAGAACATATATTGTAAATGCCTCATGAGCTTAGTTCAATTGTCACCCTCAACGAGAACCCAAAATATAAGCTTGTTTTTCTCCAATGTTTGTAAACATTGTAAATGTAAACAAACACAGTATAGCCTCATATCATGGTTAAAACAATAATTGCATCCATAGCTCTGTCTATTAATCTGAGAGTGGTTTCATTTCTAAGAGTGGTTACATTTCACCAGGCCCTCAGCTTTTTACCAAAACAGAGGCGGGGCGACTATTTTCTTATTGTTTGGAGAAGGGTCTTGGTCAGGGAGGTGACCAAGAACCAGATGGTCACTCTGACAGAGCTCCAGAGTTCCTCTGTGGAGATGGGAGAACCTTCCAGAAGGACAACAATTTCTGYAGCACTCCACCAATCAGGCCTTTATCGTAGTGTGGCCAGACAGAAGCCACTCCTCAGTAAAAGGCAAATGACAGTCCGCTTGGAGTTTGCTAAAAGGCAAAAGGACTCTCAGGACTCTCAGACCATGAGAAGAAAAAATTCTCTGTGATGAAACCAAGATTGAACTCTTTGGTCTGAATGCCAAGCATCACGYCTGGAGGAAACCTGGCACCATCCCTACGGTGAAGCATGGTGGTGGCAGCATCATACTGTGGGGATGTTTTTCAGCGGCAAGAACTGGGAGACTAGTCAGGATCGAGAGGAAAGATGAACGGAGTGAAGTACGGAGAGATCCTTGATGAAAACATGCTCCAGAGCACTCATGACCTTAACCTGGGACGAAGGTTCACCTTCCAACCGGACAACAACCCTTAGCACACAGCCATGACAACGCAGGAGTGGCTTTGGGACAAGTCTCTGAATGTCCTTGAGTGGCCTAACCAGAGCCTGGACTTGAAGGTCTCTCCGATCGAACATCTCTGGAGAGACCTGAAAATAGCTGTGCAGCAACGCTCCCCATCCAACCTGACAGAGCTTCAGAGGATCTGCAGAGAAGATTGGGAGAAACGCCCCAAATAGAGGTGTGCCAAGCTTGTAGCGTCATACCCAAGAAGACGAGGCTGTAATTGCTGCCAAAGGTGCTTCAACAAAGTACTGAGTAAAAGGTCTGAATACTTATGTAAATTTGAGTTTAAAAAAAAGATATATTTGCAAAAATATCTACAAACTTGTTTTTGCTTTGTCATATTGGGGTATTGCGTGTAGATTGATGAGGGAAAATAACAATTTAATCAATTATAGAATAAGTCTGTAACGTAACAAAAGGTGGAAAAAGTCAAGGGGTCTGAATTCTCTCCGAATGCACTGTATATACAGTATGTTTGATATATTTATACAGGGTTCATCTGAAAAATAGACCTTAGTCTCAGTATGACTTCTCTGTCAAAATAAAGGTCTAATAATAATAATATCTACAAGTGGCATGGTTGTAAAAGGTGAATCTTTCCAAAAGCGCGGGTATGTGGAGGATCTTAGATTGCCGCGATGACCCTGTCTCTCCCTGTTGAGGATTAACTGATGCCAGCCAGGAGATACCAGGGCTACATTTAGCAGAATGATCCAGCCCATTTGAGATAATGAAAAAGAAGAAAGACAAAAACAACTCACAGTCTTTGGCTGTGTCCTTTTCTGTATGCTCTAACCAAAACAGAGGTAGAGGCTTGGTAATGTACTGTAGGTAGGCGATRTTCTCTCACTCACACAGAGAGTGGGCCTATTTAGAAAAACACTGCCACAGTGATGCTATTGCTTATGTATCAATCACTGCACTTAATCCCCCTATCATACATAACTGTACTAAATACACATTGGCTTACGGTGTGTTTGTAGGTAACAGAGATAAATAATTACATTGGGATGCGAGGGAGGCCATCCTACAGAGTTTTTGTAACTGTGAGGCCTGAAGCTAATTATAGTACAGTATATGACAGGAACAGCTGATTTACCTTTATGACAACATTGCAGCAAAGTATAGGCTGTAACATAACACTAATATCTGTGCAGTGTGTGACAATCACACACRAATTCTTCCTTATKTATTGCCATAATGAATGAACACTACCAATGGTGTAAAGTACTTAAGTAAAAATACTTTAAAGTACTACTTAAGTAGTTTTTTGGGGTATCTGTACTTTACTTACCAATTTATATTTTTTACTACTTTTACTTTTACTCCACTACATTCCTAAAGAAAATAATATACTTTTTACTCCTTACATTTTCCCTGACACCCAAAAGTATATTTTGAATGCTTAGCAGGTCAGGAAAATTGTCTAATTCACACACTTATCGAGAGAACATCCCTGGTTATCGCTACTGCCTCTGATCTGGCAGACTCACTAAACACAAAATGCTTTGTTTGTAAATGATATCTGAGTGTTGAACTGTGCCCTGCCTGTCTGTAAATTAAAAAAACCAGAAAATCGTGTCGTCTGGTTTGGTTAACACAAGGAATTGTTTTGTGATTTATACTTTTACTTTTGATACTTAAGGACATCTAAAACCAAATACTTTTAGACTTTTACTCAAGTAGTATTTTACTGGGTGACTTTAACTTTTACTTGAGTCATTTTCTTTTAAGGTATCTCTACCTTTACCCAAGTATGTTACATCTGCTCCTGCCACGCCCTCTACTGCTCATTCTGTAACTCCTTGACTTTGCGCCACTCCCCCAGTGCCCTCTCCCTCTGTGTGTGTGATTGTGTGGGCTGGAGACAGGTGTGCTGGAGTCAGAGCAGATCCCCACCAGCTGCAATCTGTTCCATAATCAAGACCTCTACAAATACTCAGTCCTGCCACTTCCACACTGCCAGATCGTAATCTTTGCTCAGTCAGGCTACAGTTCTAGCCGTTTGTTACTATTTAGAGCCTGTTGTGCCTGTTTTCCTTGCCTGACACAGTTTCCCTCTCCGCTACAGTTCTAGCAGGATAAAGAATACAAATATAGTTAACATTATAGCAGCAGCATACGTGGTTGGAGAGTGGGTGGGTGCGTGGTGGTGAGTCCCTTTAGAAAGTATTCACACTTTTTCCACATTTTGTTGTGTTACAAAGTGGGATTAAAATGCATTTAATTGTCTTTTTTCTTGTCAACGATCTACACAAAATACTCATGTCAAAGTGGAAGACTAATTCTAMATTTGGTAGTGATTACAGCTGTGAGTCTCTAAGAGCTTTGCACACCTGGATTATACAATATTTGCACATTCTTAAAAAAAATTCAAGCTTTATGAAATTAGTGATCATTGCTAGACAGCCATTTTCAAGTCTTGCTAGAGGTTTTAAAGACGATTTATTAAGTCAAAACTGTAACTAGGCCACTCAGGAACATTCAATGTCATCTTGGTAAGCAACTCCAGTGTACAGTATATTTGACTTTGGGTTATTGTCCTGCAGAAAGGTGAATTTGTCTCCTAGTGTCTGTTGGAAAGAAGACTAAACCAGGTGTTCCTCTAGGATGTTGCCTGTGCTTAGCTTTATTCCATWAATTTTTATAATTAAAWRACTCCCTAGTCCTTGCCAAGCATACCCATAACATGATGCAGCCACCACTATGCTTGAAAATATGAAGAGTAGTACTCAGTGATGTGTTGGATTTGCCACAAACATAACACTTTGTATTAATTTCTTTGTCACACCTTTTGCAGTTTTACTTTAGTGCCTTATGGCAAACGGRATGGACGTTTTTAAATATTGTTATTCTGTTGATCCATCCTCAGTTTTCTCCTATTACCGCCATTAAACTCTGAAACTTTGTAGTGACTGAGTGTATTGATACACTAACCAAATGTCACGGCCTGGCCATAGAGAGGCTTTTATTCTCTATTTTGGTTAGGCCAGGGTGTGACAATGGTGGGCATTCTAGTTTCTTTATTTCTATGTTTTCTATTTCTTTGTGTTTGGCTGGGTGTTGTTCTCAATCAGAGGCAGCTGTCTATCGTTGTCTCTGATTGAGAACCATACTTAGGTTGCCCTTTTTTCCACCTGTCTTTGTGGGAAGTTGACTTTGTTTAGGGCACATAGCCTGTAGCTTCRCGGTTTGTTTTTATAGTGTTTATTGTTTTGTTCGGCGTCATTTTTATTCAAWAAAGGAAAATGTACGCTCAGCACGCTGCACCTTGGTCCACTTCCTTCAACAGCCGTGACACCAAAGTGTAATAAATAACTTCACCATTCTCAAAGGGATGTTCAATGTCTGCTTTTATTTTATGTTTTACCCATCTACCAACAGGTGCCATTTTCTGCAAGGCATTGGAAAACCTACCTGGTGTTAATGGTTGAATCTGTGTTTGAAATGTGTGGGGTACAGAGATGATTTTTGAATGACAACCTCATGTTTCAACAGTATTATTGCACACAAAGTGAGTCGATGCAACTTATGTGACTGGTTAAGCATATTTTTTACTCCTGAACTTATTTAGCTGGCCCTAACAAAGGGGTTGCATACTGACTCAATACATTAAAGCTTTAAATTTCTTATTAATTTGTTAAAATTTCGAAAACATCATTCCAATTTGACATTATGGGGTATTGTGTGTAGGTMATTTACAAAAAGCTAAATGTAATCGTTTTTCAATTCACAATAACAAAATGTGTAAACGGTCAAGTGGTGTGAATACTTTCTGAAGGCACATGAGTGTATGTGAGTGGGTGAGTCTGTGTGTGTGTGCAAGAGTGTCAGTTTAGGTGTGTGTGGGCGGAGACCTGTGAGTATGCATACAGTTCTTGGTGGGGGTGGGCATCTATTGTCTATCTGTTTAAAATTCTCATTGCTTGGGGGTAGAAGCTGTCTCGGAGCCTGTTGGTCCGAGACCTGATACTTTGGTTCCGCCTACCGGACGCAAGCAGAGAGAACAGTCCATGGCAGGGGTGACAGAAGACCCCAGACCCCTGAAAAATGTCCAACGACTCCAGTCGTTGGACATTTTTCAGGCCTTCATCAGACACTGCTTGGAGTGTATGTCCTGAATGGGTGGGAGCTCGATGTGCTGGGGTCTTCTGCACCACTCTCTGTAGGGCCTTGCGGACGAGGGTGGTGCAGTTGCCATACCAGGAAGTGGTGCAGCCARTCAAGATGCTCTCAATGGTGCATCTGTTGAAGATCTGAGGGGCCTTGCCAAATCTCTTTAGCCCCCTGAGGGTGAAGAGGCAGTGTCGCCCCTTCACGACTGTGCCGATGTGAGAGGAACATGTTAAGTTATCAGTGATGGGGATACAGAATAACTTATAGCGCTTGACCCTCTCCTTTCCATTCCACTCTGTCGGTGTGGATGGTGGTGCCCCCTTTTCACAATCAGCTCCTTGGTATTGCTGACGTTAATATGGAGATTTTTGCCCTGGCACCACTCTGCCAGGTCTCTGACCTCCTCTCTGTAGGCTGTCTCATCACTGTCGGTGATCAGGTCCACTACCGCCGTGTCATCAGCAAACTTGATGATGGAGTTGGCCACCCAGTCATGGGTGAACAGGGAGTAAAGGAGGGGACTAAGGACACACTAAGTACATAACTAAGTGTTGTGGGTCAGCGTGGCGGAGGTGTTGTTACCTACCCTCACCAGCTGGGGGCGTCCCGTCAGCAAGTCCAGGATTCAGTTGCAGAGGGAGGTGTTCAGTCCCTGGGTCCCAATCTTGGTGATGAGCTTGGAGGGGACTATAGTGTTGAACACTGAGCTGTAGTCAATGAACAGCATTCTCGCATAGGTATTTCCCCTCTTGTCTAGGTGGGTGAGCGCAGTGTGGATTGCAATTAAAACTGAACAAAAATATAAACGTAAAGTGATGGTCCCATGTTTCATGAGCTGAAATAAAAGATCCCAGAAATGTTCCATATGCACAACATTTTGTGCAAAAGTTGTTTACATCCACGGTAGTGAGCATTTCTCCCTTGCCAAGATAATCCATCCACCTGACAGGTGTTGAATATCAAGAAGCTGATTTAACAAGATCATTACACAGGTGCACCTTGTGCTGGGGACAATAAAAGGCCTCTCTAAAATGTTTTTTCATACAACACAATGCCACAGATGTCTTAAGTTTTGAGGGAGCGTGGAATTGGCATGCTGACCGCAGGAATGTCCACCAGAGCTGTTGTGAGAGAATTGAACGTTAATTTCTCTACCATAACCCGCCTCCAACGTCATTTTAGAGAATTTGGCAGTATGTCCAACCAACCGGTGTCATGAGGGCGAGCGGTTTGCTGATGTCAACGTTGTGAACAGAGTGCCCCATGGTGGCGGTAGGGTTTTGGTAAGGGCAGGCAGGCATAAGCTAAGGACAACGAACACAATTGCATTTTATTGATGGCAATTTGAATGCACAGAGATACTGTGATAAGATCCCGAGGCCCATTGTTGTGCCATTCATCCGTTGCCATCATCTCGTAGGACTTTACCTTATTCCTTTAGTCTTTTTGCACTTACATTACATAAGTGTACATAAGTGTAGCAAAGCACTCTTTACCAGTTCAAACAGCCCCAATCAGCCTTCTTAGTAAACTTTTGACATTTTCTTTGACCAGATACAATGTTATTTCACTGTAAATAGATTAACAACAGACTTTCAGCATGCTTATAGTGAAGGGTACTCAATATGTACGGCACTGACAAAAAGAACTGATGATTGGCTGAAAGAAATTGATAATAAGAAGATTGTGGGAGCTGTATTGTTAGACTTTTGATATTTTTTATCATAATCTGTTGCTGAAAAAATGTATATGTTATGGATTTACATCCTCTGCCATATTAATGATTGAGAGCTACCTATCTAATAGAACACAGAGGGGTTTATTTAATGGAATCCTCTCTAACGTAAACCAGGTAGAGTGTGGTATACCTCAAGGCAGCTGCCTTGGCCCGCTACTGTTATCTTTTTTTATATACTAATGACCTACCACTAGCCTTGAATAAAGCCTGTGTGTTTATGTATGCTGATGACTCAACATTGTACACAACAACTACCCCAGCAAGTGAAATCCCTGCAATCCTTAACAAAGAGCTGCAGTCAGTTTTTGAATAGGTGGCTAGTAATATGCTAGACCTAAATATATTAAAAACATTGTGTTTGGGACAAATCATTCGCTAAACCCTAAACCTCATCTAAATCTAGTCATGGATAATGTGGCGATTGAGCAAGTTGAGGAGACCAAACTGCTTGGTGTAACCCTAGATTGTAAGCTGACATGGTTAAAACATATAGATTCAACGGTTGCTAAAATGGGGAGAGGTCTACCCGTGACAAAGCTCTGTTCTGCTTTCTTGACATTACAATCAGCAAAACAAGTCCTGCGGGTTGTAGTTTTATCAAACCTGGACTACCCAGTATGTATGGTCAAGTGTGGCAAAAAAGGACATAGGCAAATTACAGTCGGTCTAGAACAGAGCAGGTCTAGCCCTTAAATGTACTCAGAGGGATAATATCAACAGCATGCATATTAATCTCTCTTGGCTCAAAGTAGAGGAGATATTGACTGCATCACTACTGGTCTTTGTGAGAGGTATTAACGTGTTTAAAGTACCAAACTGTCATACATACCCCCTAAGACATTCCACGTCTCTTTACAGTCCCCAAGTCCAGAACAGAGGCTAGGAAACGCACAGTACTATATAGAGCCATGACTACATGGAGCTCTCTTCCACCTCAGGTAACTCAAGCTTGCAGTAAAATCTGATTTAACTGAAAAAACGGATAAAACGGCACAACGCAGACTGTGAAGAGACACACTTACACACACACAAACACACACTATAAAACACACACCCACACATTATTCTTAGCAATGTAATGTAGTGTTGTAATATTATAATGGAGCAATGTAAATTTGTATAATGCTCTTTGCTTTGTTTGATTAAATGTTTTTATCTCTGTTTGAACCCCAGGAAGAGTAGCTGGTGCCTTGGCAACAGCTAATGTGTATCCTAATAAAATACTAAAAACTAAGTGGGTCAAGTCTTCTGGTGGGGGAAAAAAACATAACAATCACATTAAAATACATGATGAAAAAAAGTTACTCTGTGTTTGAATTGGTTTTTTTCGAGGAAACTTTAGGATAACCAATAAAATGTAAATATGTGGTTATCGTAAATGAAGAAACCTGACTATATTAATAGGTCTTCCTCATCTGACCTCCACTGAGTCACAGATTGTTCTTTAGCAGTCACTCCACTGCTCTCACTGAGCCTACTGAGAGACTATTTAAATGCCAAATGCCATCTGTCCACCACAGAGACAAAAGATACCAGATTGGGAATGGGTATATTGCATGAGGGGCTGTAATACCCTATTAATCAAAAGAGGAAACAGAGTAGTTGCCATGGTATGTCAAAGAAACATTCCTCAAGCCTGATTGAAAAAAATATGTTATTAAATCAAAATCTAGTTGACCATTTGAATATTTATAGGATCTACATTAAATGTGATTCCTAATTTCCTAAACGACAGATTTGATCAAATTAAATCACACAAACGTATAAAGTTGTAGACAACTCTATAAAGACAAATGACACATTCAACAGCTAAACACTACTACAGGTCGTAGTATTCAGACCTCTTAACTTTTTCCACATTTTGTTGCGTTACAGCCTTATTCTAAAATTGATCAAATATTACTTTTTTCTCAGCAATCTACACACAATACCCCATAATGACAAAGTGAAAACAGGTTTTTAGAAATGTTTGCAAATCTATATAAAAAAATAAAGAAATACCTTATTTACATAAGTATTCAGACCCTTTGCTATGAGACTCGAAATTGAGCTCAGGTGCATCCCGTTTCCATTGATCATCCTTGAGATGTTTCTACAACTTGATTGGAGTCCACCTGTGGTAAATTCAATTGATTGGACATGATTTGGAAAGGCACACACCTGTCTATATAAGGTCCCACAGTTGACAGTGCATGTCAGAGCAAAAACCAAGCCATGAGGTTGGTGAGATGGGAGAACCTTCCAGAAGGACAACCATCTATGCAGCACTCCACCAATCAGGCCTTTATGGTAGAGTGGCCAGACGGAAGCCACTCCTCAGTAAAAGGAACATGACAGCCGGCTTGGAGTTTGACAAAAGGCACCTAAAGATTCTCAGACCATGGCCTGAATGCCAATTATCATGTCTGGAGGAAACCTAGCACCACCCCTACGGTGAAGCATGGTGGTGGCAGCATCATGCTGTGGGGATGTTTTTCAGCGGCAGTGACTGGTAGACTAGTCAGGATCTAGGCAAAGATGAACCGAGCAAAGTACAGAGAAATGATTGATGAAAGCCTGCTCCAGAGCACTCAGGACCTCAGTTTGGGGTAAAGGTACACCTTCCAACTGGACAACGACCCTAAGCAGATAGCCAAGACAACACAGGAGTGGCTTTGGGACAAGTCTCTGAATGTCCTTGAGTTCCCCAGCCAGAGCCTGGACTTGAACCCGATCTAACATTTCTGGAGAGACTTGAAAATACCTGTTCAGCAACGCACCCCATCCAACCTAACAGAGCTTGAGAGGATCTGCAGAGAAGAATGGGAGACTCGATGCTGTAATCACTGTCAAAGGTGCTTCAACAAAGTACTGAGTAAAGAGTCTGCATACTTATGCAAATGTGATATTTCTGTTTTTCTTATTTTATAAAATAGCAAACATTTCTAAAAACCTGTTTTTGCGTTGCCATTCTGGGGTATTGTGTGTAGATTGAGGGGGAAAAAACATTTAATACATTTTAGAATATGGCTGTAATGTAACAAAATGTGGAAAAAGTCAAGGGGTCTAAATAGTTTCATTCTAGTTAATGATGGAGAATTTAAAAATATTCCAAGTTTGTATTGTGTTGGGGAAGCTACTCTGAAAATATACACACTGTGTACAAAACGTTCTTTCCCTGACATAGACTGACGAGGTGAATCCAGGTGAAAGCTATGCTCCCTTATTGATTTAACTTGTTAAATCCACTTCAATCAGTGTAAATGAAGGGGAGGAGACAGGTTAAAGAGGATTTTTAAGCCTAGAGACAATTGAGACATGGATTGTGTGTGCTTAACTTCCACCAGTGTGTACGTGTGCCATTCAGTGGGTGAATGGGCACGGCAAAAGATTTAAGTGCCTTTGAACAGGGTATGGTAGTATGTGCCAGGCGCACCGATTAGAGTGTGTCAAGAACTGCAAAGCTTCTGGGTTTTTCACGCTCAACAATTTCCCCTGTGTATCAAGAATGGTGAAAACAGCTTGTCTGTCGAAACGTTGGACATAAATATTTTTGCATCTGAGCTCATAGAGTGTGCGGTTCTCCTTTTAAGTGATCCACTCCGCTAGCCGGCACCTCGCCTAAATAGGTGTGCGTTTCTTTCGCCTCTAGATTATCAAGAATGGTCCACCGCCCAAAGGACATCCAACCAACTTGACACAACTGTGGGATGCATTGGAGTCAACATGGGCCAGCATTCCTGTGGAACGCTTTCGACATCTTGTAGAGTCCATGCCCGGGCGAATTGAGGCTGTTCTGAGGGCAAATAGGGGTGCAACTCAATATTAGGAAGGTGTGCCTAATGTTTTGTACACTCGGTGTAGTTTACCAAGCTACCAATTACTTCACACTGGTGGAAGTTAAGCTACACTAAAGATACCCTTAGAAAAATGCAGTTCACTTAACTAGCGTTATTTTGAAAAAGTAGTTCACCACATCCACACTACTTCGTGATAAATTATCATATCTAAATCTGAAATGTCATAGACTACAAATTGGAATAACTGATCACTCTGGAGTCAGATGTTAACAGAATGTGGAATTTTGCCTATTAAACATAGAAACTGTTTCAAGTGAGAACTTCCCACATATTTTATTTTAGAAAAAAAAAGTGATGTGTAGTTCCAGTAGTTAGCTACACAGCTACATGACAAAAAAAGTTATTAACTACTGAAAACACTACCAGTATTTTAATTTAGTTAAACTACCACCAAGCTACTGCAAAAAGTTGTTAAATTATGTAGTTCCCCAACACTGGTATTGATTTGACTCTTTATCAGTTTGCTGCAGTGTTGGTAATAAACATTTTGTTGGTGATACAGATTATAGGAAATAAGCTATTGCATAATCCTTGTTGTTAACCCCCCCTCCCCTATAGTCTGTATTGGATAGTTAATTGCTCATGCACTTTCCAAAGTATAGCTGAGGGAGTGCTGTGTGACATTTCTGGGGAGTAGCCAAACATATCTGCACAATAATTTTTGTGTAGGGTAGGCCTGTGTGCACTCTGCAACTTAACAGACAGTTTCTTCTCTTGAAAATAAACTGTATACAGGCAGGCAGGCTACATTTGAAAGTGAAGTTGATTGAATGAAAGTAAAAGTTTTTGGTACAAAAGGCATGTTGAGGGATAAAAACAATGGCCTTTTCTCTATTGGTTTGCTCAACTCCTGTGTCCTCTCTCACATACTTTTGAAAAAGGTCAAAGGTAATCGAGGAGAGGCAACGATTAAAAGGAACGTGGATGAAAATGCACTTGTATGAAATGACACACCTCTCCACTCACGTGTCATCAGGCAAATTATGTTTACAGGGGTGGTATCCCAAAATAAATGTGTACAATTATAAAACTAATTTAGCTAGTTGTGAAAGAAATTTTATAGATAAAAGGATAGGTTAAGTAGCATATCGTTTTAAAATGTTTGCATGCCTTTCTACTTTGAGAAAACAATATCTGCTTCAAATGGGGTGTGGCAAATATCAAAATTMTTTCACAAAGGACTCAGGTAGGATACACATGACAATCCTAATGAAATGTGGCTATTGGAGAGAACACTCTTTGGTCCACCCACAAACACATTTACACCAGAGAGGAAGTGGCAAAGCGTAAGGGTTTACTCCGTCCAAAATATGACCACAAAGTGAGGAATTTTTGYATTGAGGTCAATGAGTGTATCGAATTCGGTCAACAAAAAATGTAGTTGCTCATTTGCTACGTGAGGCTTATTTTACGGTTAGGTTGTTATGAATTGTTGTTATGAATGCACTGATAGGTGGATGAACGTGTCATTTCGGCAACTTTGAAAAAACAACAACTTTATATMGGAGTTTTGCCTGTTGTTCACAMGCATATCWGCTCTCTCATTGGCTAGAATGGTCCCACCTGATCTCGCCWCCTCCCATCTTTGAGGACATGTAGTTCCATTGTTAAGGCTCACACATATCGCACCGGATGTGGATCTAGAGCTCATCCGGAGATCGTTCAGTGYCCTGTGATCTAGGGATCACACGCTGTATTGTATATGTCTGACTGCCAACATTTTTAACATGATTCTACATGTAAAATCGGTGCACAAATTACATTCAGAGGTGSCAAGTACTCGARGCCAGCAAATCCTATTGGTATGTCYGAGCCCTTAGAGCGGTCACACGATTATAATAGATCACAATAGATAATAGATCATCTTTGTTTACTCTCCTCGGCCACTTATCAGTTTCCAGGTCATGGAGGAGAGAGGAAGGACTTTTGCCCAAATGAGGAAAGGCCCGTGTCTGGTAGCATACAGTTACTACCACATAGATTTACAAGCATTTGGCTACACCTGCAATAACATCTGGTAAACACGTGTATTTGACCAATACAATTTGAAATGGCAAAAATTGTGAACACACCCTTTTAAAACTCAAATCAAATCTTTCAACATCACGTGAGATGCCTACTTTTTGCAAGAACCAAGATTTTTTTAAAGACTAGCATGAACATTTTCCTCTACTGGCCCCTCCTTCTTCAGACGGATTTGATTCAGGAAGGGTGACTTGTTATTTTGTCATACTACCACACACAAATTGAGCTCCGTACTGCATCGCCATGCGCCTCCCAAATTGTATAACAATGCRGAGTGCTCCATATAGCTCGTATAGCTTCGCATTGACATGATTGGTTGACGGCAGGAGGTCCTGTATAAACACACACTTCCTTGACAACAGCTCTGCGCTGCTCAACAAAGTACAAGAAGTATGAATGCCCTGACTTCTGCAGAGGCCATATCACCATAAATGCTGGGTCAGATTGACAATGCAGCGGCTTTAAAGTAGAAGCATCCAGCTGCAGTCTGCTCTGAGGCTGTTTGGTCTACAATACGCATGCGTTTCAAACGGTATGTGCGCACGCAACCTGTAAACGTTTTGGTTCCCTGTATCGAGTGAGCCTGTAGCTTTGTTCCAAGGCGTTAGTGTGCTATGCACATACCAGTCGGCGCATTTGCTCTGGTCCAGGTTGTTATGTTATCCACTGTTAATTTTGCAGCGCTATTACTCTAGCTTCTAATGATGAATGTAATTTCACCACCCGACATCCTGTCTCATCTATTATGTCTCACAGCGTCTGTGGCGTGAGAAGGTATCTGCTGGAGCCAGATCCTATTGAAACCAAGACGAGGGAGTGTAATGATCTACCATGATCCTAGCCCTGTTTTCCGGTTGTGAATGGTCGTTTTTTTGTTGTACCGTAGGGTAGAGAGAAGAGCGCGATAAATTCTAGTTGCAAGTGGCGCGCACTTATGTAACGCAGTCAAGGATCGTTTAGTATTTAATTGTTTTAAATGTTTTTATTTAATCTTTATTTAACTAAGCAAGTCAGTTAAGAACAAATTATTATTTACAATGATGGCCTACCCCGGCCAAACCCGGGCGACGCTGGGCCAATTGTGCGCCGCCCTATGGGACTCCCAATCACGGCCGGATGTGATACAGCCCGGATTTGAACCAGGGRCTGTAGTGTAGTAGACTAATTACAAAATTCCCATAGTTTAGCACATTAAATGCCATGTAACTTTTAAGGGCAATGAGGAATCTATAATTCAAATAAGAAAAAGGGAATCATTTAAGTGCAGGCCTTATATAATAATAATAATATATTGTGATATAATTATGATAGTAACATAGGCTATAGGCCTATATCTTCTTCACTGACTTAACGCATTATTGAGTTATTGTGTTAGACATAGGAACAGGGAAAGAAGTTAAAGGTGATCTATCATAGCATCTATGTAAACRCATATAAATGAMGTTCCTTGAGAGAAAAACATTTTACATTATTTGTAGCTGTAAAAGCATATAAATGAAGTTCCTTGAGAGAAAAACATTTTACATTATTTGAAGCTGGAAAGTTGCTTGTTTACTTACAGACTGGCCGGACCAGCTTACTTTGTGACAATAGGCCTATTCAAAAATCAGTCTTCTAGATTTGGCTTTATACCAAATTATCGTACAACAGACCACATATTCACCCTGCACACCCTAATTGACAAACAAACAAACAAACCAAAACAAAGGCCGTGGGGTGAAACAGGGATGCAGCTTAAGCCCCACCCTCTTCAACATATATGTCAATGAATTGGCGAGGGCACTAGAACAGTCTGCAGCACCCGGGCCCCCTTCCTACTAGAATTTGAAGTCAAATGTCTACTGTTTGCTGATGATCTGGTGCTTCAGTCCCCAACCAAGGAGGGCTTCAAGCAGCACCTAGATCTTCTGCACAGATTTTGCTAGACCTGGGCCCTCCGCTCACCAACCAAGAATTCACAAAATGGGATTTTACAAAAATATCCTYTGTGTACAACGTAAAACACCAAATAATGCATGCAGAGCAGAGTTAGGCCGATACCCGCTAATKATCCAAATCCAGAAAAGTGACGTTAAATTCTACAACCACCTAAAAGGAAGCGATTCGCAAACCTTCCTTAACAAAGCCATCACCTTCAGAGAGATGAACCTGGAGAATAGTCCCCTAAGCAAGCTGGTCCTGGGGCTCTGATCACAAACACAAACAGACCCCACAGAGCCCCAGGACAGCAACACAATTAGACCCAACCAAATCATGAGAAAACAAAAAGATAATTACTTGACACATTGGAAAGAATTAACAAAAAAACAGAGCAAACTAGAATGCTATTTGGCCCTAAACAGAGAGTACACAGTGGCAGAATACCTGACCACTGTGACTGACCCAAACTTAAGGAAAGCTTTGACTATGTACAGACTCAGTGAGCATAGCCTTGCTATTGAAAAAGGCAGCCGTAGGCAGATCTGGCTCTCAAGAGAAGACAGGATATGTGCACACTGCCCACAGAATGAGGTGGAAACTGAGCTGCACTTCCTAAYCTCCTGCCAAATGTATGACCACATTAGAGAAACATATTTCCCTCAGATTACACAGATCCACAAAGAATTTGAAAACAAACCCAATTTTGATMAACTCCCATATCTACTGGGTGAAATACCACAGTGTGCCATCACAGCAGCAAGATTTGTGACCTGTTGCCACAAGAAAAGGTCAACCAGTGAAGAACAAACACCATTGTAAMTACAACCCATATTTATGTTTATTTATTTTCCCTTTTGTACTTTAACCATTTGCACATCGTTACAACACTGTATATATACATAATATGACATTTGTAATGTCTTTATTCTTTTGGAACTTCTGTGAGTGTAATGTTTACTTTTTATTTTATTGTTTATTTCACTTTTGTATATTATCTACTTCACTTGCTTTGGCAATGTTAACATATGTTTCTCATGCCAATAAAGCCCCTTGAATTGAGAGGCCCAACTCGGCGGGAAATCTGTCTCCCTCCAGCAGGTGGCATTTTTTCGTTGTTTCGCCYATCAAGCAATGAGTTGTCGTAYGGACGTCATTGAGAATGTGGAATTAGGTCAACATATACATTCATGGTTTATTTGCTACGTGTGGTTTATTTGATCGAATGAAGTTTCGTAATGCTTCAGGTTTCACTAGTGTACTGATATAAGTAGGACACGTGACATCCCGTCAGCTTTGAGAAGAAAATAACACTATATCGGAATTGTCTCGAGATGGCTATGACTATTTGGTTCACTTCAGTCAGTAGTTCTGATGAGCCCTTCTAGTTTATAAAACATAAAAATAATGCTTGTGGCTAGAAACTCTAGAGAGAATGTTTAACTTGTCAGCCGAAGTTGGAATTTGGGAGTGTTCCAAATCATTCGTTTAATATGAGTATTTAAAAAAAAAATAACATTAGATGTAAATCTCATTAATCCCACAGATGTATATTTTTTCKGTGAAAATAACAATAAATGACGTTCAGCCGTCAACCTGGCCTGATATTGCGTACACTATCTAGCTATTTCCGTCTCCTTACTGCGGGAGTGAAGGACACTGTGCCCGGTGTAGTTGTGTTGTCTGTTGGCTTGCAGAGCAAACTCCCATTTGAGCAGTGTAGACTGTATGACGGTGGCATCCAAATGGTTACGACCAATATTACAAGTTAYTTGTTGTGGAGGCTGCTATCCTACTACTCGAAATAAAATCAAGTGRGATGGACCAAATTGGAGATGGTGACGTTTCTACATGTTATTTATCCTTGCCCATCGAAATAAACATGACTTTCTTTTAGTTTCTTAACTATACTGAACAAAAATATAAACGCAACATGCAACAATTTCAACGATTTTACTGAGTTACAGCTCATATAAGGAAATCAGTCAATTGAAATAAATTCATTAGACCTTAATGGCACTGGATTTCACATGACTGAGCATGGTCACAGCCATGGGTGGGCATAGGCCCACTCACTTGGGAGCCAGGCCCACCCACTGGGGGAGCCAGGCTCAGCCGATCAGAATACTTTTCCCCCACAAAAGGGCTTTATTACAGACAAAAATATTCCTCAGTTTCATCAGCTGTCCGGTTGGCTGGTCTCAGACGATCCCGCAGGTGAAGAAGCCGGATATGGAGGTCCTGGGCTGGCATGGTTACACGCTGTCTGAGGTTGTGAGGCTGGTTGAACGTACTGTCAAATTCTCTAAAATGACATTGTCGCCGGCTTATGGTAGAGAAATTAACATTCAATTATCTGGCAACAGCTCTGGTGGACATTCCTGCAGTCATCATGCCAATTGTACACTCCCTCAAAACTTGACATCTGTGGCATTGTGTTGTGTGACAAAACTGCACATTTTAGTAGCCTTTTATTGTCCCCAGCACAAGGTGCAGCTGTTTAATGATCATGCTGTTTAATCAGCTTCTTGATATGCCACACCTGTCAGGTGGGTGGATTATTTTGGCAAATGAGAAATGCTCACTAACAGGGATGTAACAACATTTGTGCACAACATTTGAGAGAAATAAGCTTTTTGTGCATATGAAACAATTGTGCACAAMATTTGAGAGAAATAAGCTTTTTGTGCATATGAAACATTTCTGGGATATTTTATTTCAGCTCATGAAATATGAGACTAACCACTTACATGTTGCGTTTATATTTTTGTTCAGTATAGCTGCATGCTGCAGTTGCCATCTAGCCAGCATAARCTAGCTGGGAAGGGTTTATCAGGACGACTGACTGAACTGAATCGTCTCCACACTGCACTCTCACGTGCACGACATATCCTACGTCATAAATGTGGGCACCAGGCGTGTCCCTATACCCCCGCCTGACTGGAAACACAATTGGCATTAATGAGATGGGGGAACTTTATTGCGTTTGCACTCGTGATACTACGGTAGCATCCAAGGGGCGTACACACGATGTGTTGATAGAGGTAGCTACTTCTCGTGTAAATCAATTGTGTGCTGACTTCTATTTAATATTTTTGGGGCGTTGGGGGAAGAATGAAAGAGGTCTTCCACCAAAACGGACGAAATCATGAACGGCGCCGTATACATTTCGTTTTTTCAAGGTCAGCTGGAATCTGCACTAGAGGAAGTAGTGCAAGTCGCAGTACAGGAAATAACCAARACTGTTGGGTCAAGCTTGACTTCTATGTTAATGAAAACGGCCGTCAAAGAACAAGAAAACCAACGACTTAAGTTAGAGCTTCAATCACTGGAGTTTGAATCTAATGGGGTAGAAAATGGAGCCGAATTCAACCGTGGCAGGGAAGACAACGCCGCCACGGATCAAACAAAGCCCGAGACACACACCCCCAGYCACAGCGCAGAGCGCGGCGTGCACGCAAACACTCTAAGACTGGATCAAAAATGTCGAGTAGTGGGTAAGGTTACTAGCTAGGCTAGATTACTACCATGGCACCTAGAGGTTTCATTTTATACGTTTAAAACACAAGACAATAACACCATTATGTAGCCCTACAGTCTGTTTGATCGTAGACCTTTTGTTTATGTTTCTGTGGCACAACGTATCCACACTTCGTTTACATAGTGTTGAAGTCAACCACAAAAAGGACAAAGCACCAGAATCTTGATATGGGTTTCCGCATAGAGCGGCAAATCTTGATGATGATAATAAACAGAGTTGATATGTTAAGATGACGTGCAGTAGTAGCCTGTAACACACTGAGAATCAATGACCTGTGGTAAAATCTTCAGGATATGAAAAACGGCTGTTTTTATTTTGGTTCTATTACCTTGGTGTTTTTGTTTCACTTGAGTTCTGTTTGACTCAGGCATGTGTCCTTGTGAACAATGGTCTCTTGTCTCAAGAGGTGTACATTTGACAAAATTGGCCTCCTGACACTTAATTATTGTTATCTGTGGTGACATTGTTGCCATTGATAATGTTACAATGTACAGTTGTGGGATGACAACCAGTGACAACATCACCAACCTTGTCACTGGTTGTGTCGAGCAAACGGTTCACTGAAAGGCAGCACATCCATCCTCAATCATTTTTATTGACTATTGACCGATTTTTATTGACTATTGTTGACTTTTTATTGACTATTATTGACTACCCCTTAAAACATTCTTCTCTAATTGAAGATGGGTTGTGATGAGAGGACTATCAGTGACKTTATTGTTGTTGAGCCTCTCCTTAGTGCTGGCAGCAAAGGAATGGATGCCCCCCCTATAATTCTCCAATGAAAGTCACAAGTGCAAACCACACCCACTCAGTTCTTAGAGGGGATACATTTAGGGAGAGGAGGGGTGTGAGATATAAAAGGGGGCAGGAGGAGACACTGGGCAAGCTGTGTGTCATTGTGCCCCAAAATGCTGAGGCCATTGGCAGGCCTTCAACTCAATTTGCACATTTTGGACAAGGCTGGAGCTGTACCTCGCCACTTAGCATATAGCCGTGGCTCTTATTTAGGTTGTGATGGCCAGGGAGGCCATTTTGATGTAGGTAAATTAATCCTGGCAGCAACATTCATACTTCAGACAGCCACACAGGTAGCTCCTCATACCGTGCATGATGTCACACTTACACAATGCAACACAACAATTAGGCTAGTAGGCTTCTTCTTCTCTGACTCGGCTCAATTACTATTTATATCCTGTGGTTTTAACGAAAGGGGCATTTATAGAGACCATGCTGCACACAGTTTTCACTATTGATTTCCAACTTGATTTGYTTTCTTCCTCAGGKATTTGGACATGTAATCCATTCTCTTTTCTAGTTATGTTAGTTACATTTTTATTTAACCTTTAACTAGGCAAGTCAGTTAAGAACAAGTTCTTATTATTATCAATCCCTGTGTGTTTGTAAAACAAACCAGGTGTGTGTGTGTAAAACCCTGTTTGCTTTGTCAAAACGACATTGTAKATGATCTAAGGTTGCCAGAAACCAACTAGGCCTATGCTGTCATTGTCTGCAGCAGCTTGGTGCTCTGCTGCTCACAACAGCTTTCAAGCAGTTGCCATCCCACTCCTACTTTAGTTAAATCACATCAATGAGTACGTTTACATGCACACTAATTTTATATTAAACTGATTTATGGCAGAAGCATTAATCATGTAAACACCTTACTTTACTTATCTTAATCGGTGTACGGTCATAATCGAAGTAAGCATGCGTTGATTAAAACACCTGGTTTTCTGAGCAATCTGAATATTTAGGACATGTCAACAGCGTAATCGGCGTTCCAGCAGTGTATTTGGGCTACGCATTTGCCAGCACCGGTAGCGCAAGCCTCCTTTTTATGCGCAAGTGAATTGAGTTTGGAAAAACTGAAAGTRTGCATCTTAGAAATTGTTTTCACATACAAACTTTATATGTCCAAACTTAGAACAAGTCTTCACAAAAGTAACATGGTCACTGTGGTAGAACCTTTATTTTGATTGGTGATTTGTTGTTGTTGTATATATCAAAAGTCCCATCAGAAGCCTGATTTCAGATGTCATGTAAATAACATTGTTAGTGAAATTGTTCTTCATTGCAAAGTATGTAAACACTTTAAAGCTGCAMTATTTAACTTCTTGTGCGGCCCGACCAAATTCACATAGAAATGTGAGCTACTTAACTGTCACTCATATTGAAAGCCTAAAAAAAGCGGTAGATCTGTTCCATGTGCATTATTTCTATGCTTCCCATTCTTAAGTTTCATTTTTGTGTCTTTTGGTTTTGTACACCAGCTTCAAAAAGCTGAAAATACAATATTTTTGCGTTATGGAAAATATCTTTCACAGCGGTTTGGATGATACAATTATTCTCTACACTATGGTTGCTTGTTTTGTCACAAACTGAAATTAGGCGAACTATTCGATTTTTTTTTTCTTTCTTTTTTTCTTCTTCTCTCCAGCACCCAGGAAATGGCAGAGCAGTTTCTGCATAGTGCATCTTTAAAAAATCTATTCTATTAATCTGACTATCCACAATCTTATTATTGTGTGCATGAAACTGTGATCAATGACTAAGTAGTTTAGTTCAGTTTATTCTCAGCTTTATCTGTAACTAAGACCTAACACCATCTACGTGTGGCGATAGATTTGTAAAATGTTTTCTCACCATGTTTTGCACAACTTGTTCTACATTTACAACTTGTGGTTAAGAACGGGGTGAGAGTCATCGTGTGTGTGTGTGTGTGTAGGCCATTGTGTGATTCAGCATGTCGGCTAGGCCTAGGCTTTCTACTACACAGGTGTTAATTCTTAGAGTAGCCTGGCTCATTTGTCAGGTATCATCATGGAGATATTTGCACTACAGTGTATGCGATGAAAAGCTTATAATTTTCTCTGGTTGGAGATGTTTGAAAATATCAAGTGTGGTAATTGATTTAGCTTCAAAACCATTATGGGATCGGTGAGAACTTTCTCGACTATTTCAGGGAAATGTTTACCACTCCCAAATTATACCTATTGCAAAGGGGGACATGACAGAGCTATCTGAGCAATAAAGCCTTCTTGTGGTATTATAAATAATTCCTTTCAATATTTTACTGCTCTATGTAAGTAGATTTAATTATAGTAATGCACTCATATTGAATATAACTAATTTATTGTCATTSCCGCCATGGATGAAATGCCTAATAAAACCTGCCTCACATTGTAAACTGTTTTGATTGGTTGCTGTTACAAATACACCAGTCCCAAACTGAGAAATTGGCATTTATAAGGAARGCTCAAATCTGTCCCCTAGACACATGTCTTTTCTGGGTCTCATATGGTTGTTATCAATCAAGTGATTTTCAGTCTGGCAGTGCTACAACAATTCAATCAAGAGCCATGGCTGAGATCTGTAACTTTTGAGTCGTTGTATTGCGTAGGCAAAAATTTATGCCCATTGCTGGTTGCTAAAAAGTGGTTCATCTCAAAGGATGCCAAGTAAAATTCATTATGGGATGACAATGTTTTTCTTAGTGTTTTGGGCCCCGCCAAAAAAGGGGCACTGTGTATGTGTAACATATGTAGGCTAGAGAAATGCTTATGATAACAATGCTGTACAACCAAGGGCTCTCAGGGCTAATTTGTGTAAAGCAGGCATGGACATTCAAAAGGACTCRATGGCTGTTGTTTTTCCAATTCTAATGGCTGAGCCTAAAATAGACCKTAACATTTTAAATGGATGAGGCACCATTTTATCCAAACCAAATTTGGAAATAGTGTGGTTTGTAATTTCATTGCACAATGCACTTTTGTGTTTGATTAAAACCGCTACACAAATAATTGCAGCCTTAGTCATTTGCATAGTAAAAAGAGTCGTTTGGAGAGACGTTTCCTTGTAAGGATACAGGGTTGTTTTTGCCTACTGTGTTCAACAAATATCCTGTAATGACAGCATTGTGCACAACGCATTTATTTATTTTTTAACCTTGATCAGTGGCAGCTTTCAAATGTGTCACTATTTATCTACAAACATAYCAGCCATTGACCTATGCCTCATTATTTCCTCTTTACACACAACAGGTTTTTATTTCTACTTTCCTGTCCATTATTTACATAACTATTTCCTTATCATTAAAGACAGTAGACAAATTCTGATGACTATTTTGTCTCCATGTCCTTCTCTGCAGGTCAGCTCAAGATGGTCATGGAGCATGTGCTGGAGTTTGCTGTGTGCGAGCTGACCAAAATTGTGGAGGCCAGTTTCGATGACCTGCTCCTGGAGCTGACCGGGAAGGAGCGGGAGCACATCGCTCTGGAGGAGCAGTTGCGCCACTTGGCGCACCAGGAGAACAGGAAGGGCGGGGTGTCGAGGAGGAGTGGGTCGGAAAACAACACAGCGTTCCCCAGCGGCTCAGAGGACACCCGGCAGGAATCCAGAAACGTCACAGTCAAAATTGTCCGAGGACAAAGAGAGCAAACKGAGACAACAAACGGTCTGTGTTTTAACCTTAACATGATGTTCTAGTCAACATGATAATCAACTCCATGATTTATTTACAGTCCCAAATGTAACACACACAGAAACTGGGGATGCTTGCTATGATACCAGTCAAATCCCACAGCACTGGAGGTTATGCTTTCTTATGGAAAATATAGGGATGGAAAGTGCCAGGACACGGCACCTCCTCTGCCTATACATTCAATTACTCATGAGAGGCCAGTAACTTCCTGTTCATATGTTTTCAAGTTGCAACTCAATCCCACAGGGTAAATCCATTTGACTTCAATCACTTTTTGACAGCAACCCTTTTGATTTGAATGAAACCTTCCATACATATTTGCCCATTGTAGATGTGCTAAGAAAATACCATGAGGCATCCATGTCTTCATCACTGGAAAAGATAAACGGTTGAGTTTAATTTAAAAGCTTACAAACAGGGTTGTCAAACAATTTGATAATTCCCTGTGGAAAAAGTTGTATATTTTTGTAACTTTAAACGTAAATATATATTTTTTTCTTCAAATTCTCGTGTTGTATCTTAGACCCTATTTTACATAATCTGAGGTTTTTGTAGTGTGCCCGTCATCGGTTGAGACACAACATGCTCTTGAATACAGCATGGGTGTCATGTTTTAGCTGATAAATGTACAAAAACTGGAATAAAATWGACATTTCTAACATGCAACTGGTACCACAAAGATGGTTGGAGGTCCACACATCAGAGAATGTTGACTTGAATGGGAATATCTGTTTTAAATTATACTGTCAATCCTTCATAGGAGACCTATTGAAATCATAGAAATATAGTTAATAGACATAACCATTTAATTTGACAGTGGATGGACCGGCGGCAGTCTTTCTGGTACTAATTAGAAGTAAAACATTCCATTTAAATGTCAATGGTGTAGCAGCTAAATTGCAGTGATCTGAAGGGACATGTCCATTCTGATTTCTATGATTGAAATTACAGAGCATGTTGTGTCTCAACTGATGGCGGGCACAACATAAAAACCTCAGATAATGTAAAGTCGGGTCTAAGTTACAACATATGCTAATATGAAGAAAAAAATTGGCACACGCTTTTATATAATTGACTTTAAAGGTACATTTTAAAAACTTCTTTTTGTTGACATTTGTTATCGAGAAATTGTAAAATAGTTTTTTGTAAGGTTCTAAATGATATCAAACTCAACCATTTATCTTTTCCAGTGATGAAGACATGGATGTCTCATGGTATGCAAAATGGGTCAACTTTGAGCACCTTTTATCTCATGAATGTTTTGGCATTCACGTCT
Organism: Salvelinus sp. IW2-2015; assembly: GCF_002910315.2. Lineage (NCBI taxonomy): Eukaryota > Metazoa > Chordata > Actinopteri > Salmoniformes > Salmonidae > Salvelinus > Salvelinus sp. IW2-2015. The sequence goes on from NC_036860.1 coordinate 8,859,426, forward strand.
CAAAAGTTACTTTCTGACCACTTCATCCTTGGGCAAACATGTATGGAAAGTTTTATTGAAATTAAAAGGGATGCTGTCAAAAAGTGATTGAATTCCAATGGATTTACACAACATACTAAAATGAATAGAAGGGTATTGTTAATCTCGGGCACACTTCATTTTACGAGCTGCTATTTTTCTTGATTGGTAATGACCTAATAATGAAGGTTATTTTGGGAGTTATTCTATATTGAAACAAGTGCCAGTACATACCAGTTGGTTACCAATTGTGTGGAATTCTTTGAATTGCCAGAAAGTACACATATTTGCCAAGTGTTTACTCAGACATAACATGGTAATTATCAGTTGAAACACATCAAGTGTTCCCTTCATTTCTGGTGCTGAAAATAAGCTTGTGTCTAAGTAGTCAGACTGGGAAAAAAACATGAATAGGWGTCAATATGGACTAACCAGAGCACCAAGGCCCCATTTTTCAAAATAAAAATGTTCATGTGTTTCATAACCATGTAAGCCATGACTTTCACACACCAGTCCTCTGAATCACKTGAACTGGTCAATTGACCTATTTAGTAGCTGTCAAAATGGTGAAGCTCCCCTGTTATAGTTAACTATTAACCGTGTCAGTGCCAAATAGTTGCTCCAGTTAAACCCCTGCAATCTGTTACGTATATATGGCGCCATGTTAGGTATGCCATGTACAGTAGATATAGGTTTCCCTCTACTCTTAAGAGTCCAGTCTTATACTTGTGCTGGTAATACTGCTTAGATATTATTAAGCCGGTTCACTATAAGCAAACACTTCCTATGTGTATATTGCCTTGGGTCTCTTAATGTAAGCATTTTTGTAAAATGGATCAGTATTAAAATGTGCTGCATTAGAAATAACTGCTATAATGATGGAAATAATCACTGAATGTGTTAACTGCTTCTTCAGGTGCAATGATGTAGGAACACAAACATGCACGCATGCTGTTTTTATAAATATTTGTCAGTTTTTGTATCCACATCATGGATAGGTTTTGCACTTTTATTCCAGTTCAGTTGTCTTGTACTCAAGCGTGTTTCGTCTCTTTCTCCCTCTCTCTCTCTCTGGGCAGACAGTGACAAGAAATCTGTCCTGACCACAGCCCGTATGAATTGTACTTGTTTTCTAGTTCAGGTTTGTCTTCTCAGATTTGTTGCTCTCTCTCCCTCTCTGTGTGTAGACAGTGACAAGCAGGCTGTCCTGACCGTAGCCCAGGACTGGGTCCCCATCCTGGACAAGGTGTTTGGGCAGAAGTGGTGCAGCGACCTGTGGCAGATCAAAGAGCTGGCTTCAGGGAAGGGGGGTGAGGAGAGGACTGGGGGATCTGGGCTGGGAATTGTGGGCTCCTTCCCCAGTCTGAACGCCCTGATCCGTGAGAACCTGGAGCCCTCCCCCACTAGCCCCCTGCAGGACCCCCAGTGGATGCCTCTGGAGGACATGGAGGTCCTCTCCTCGACCTTGGACACTCCGCAAGACCCTCCTGCTACCATAAGCACCACAGCTACAGGTGTGCATGGGAACTACTGAACTGATGTCCCTACGTGACATGGCCAGTTGCGTGCATGCTTACTCTTAAGTCCCATGACTCTTTATGCTTAATTTTGTATTATATTTAGATACGTGTTCTCCTTAATGTGTATTCTCTTAGTCTAGTACAAAACAAGACAGCTGTAGCTTCCTTGTCACATCGTCCTGGACCAATTGGATTTCCTTCCCTATTATTAAAAACTCTGTCAGCCTTTATTGCCTTTAATCTTCATTTCACTTGCTGTCTTTTATTTCTATCCCTCTGTCTGTGTTTCAGTTGAGGAGTCCCTCAGGTCTCCGTCGATGCTTCACCGGCTCCTCACACTCCCCGCGCAGCTCCTAGAGGAAGACGAGGATGAGAGCGCAATGGAAACCATCCCCCTGCCCGCCGAAGCTTCCCCTGGCAGAGCAGCTGTGCGACGGCAAAACACAGAATCGCCTAACCAGAGCTGCCCATCTCCTCCCAAGAAAAAGGTTGCTGTTTCACTGGAGGAGGAGGAAGAGGAGGAAGACGAAGAGAAGGAAGACAAGGCGACGATGACGCTGGACTCAAAGGTGAAGACCGTGCCTCTCAAAGGCAGGAAGGCTCACGAGTGTAAAGAATGCGGCAAGAAGTTCAGCCGGGCGCCGCTCCTGAAAGCTCACCAGCAGACTCATATCACCACAGCAATGGCGATGACGCCAGCGATTTGCTGCTCAGAGTGCGGGAAACGCTTCTCCCAGGCATCCCGGCTACAGGCGCACCTACAAACTCACACCGGGAAAAAGTCCTGAGCAGATGGAGAAGTGAATTGGAAGATTGAAGAGAAAAAAAAGAGAATTGGAATCAGTCGCTCTTCAGTCCATATCTCACAAATAGCCATATTAGTAGCAGGATGGTCACCGGTATTCGAGTTCATACATTTGAGTTCACTTTAAGTACCTTACAAGTCGGGAATCAGAGGCATTTTTTTTCATGTTGCTGATTTGAAGGTACAGTTTTGCTGTATGTTTCTTATTTGTTACCACCATTTTGATTCCTTACATGTGGCGACAAGGTAAATACTTTGTAATCATTTGAGATTGGATCTGGCTGGTAGTTGTGGTTAGTATCACAATTTTACATTATGTATAGCATGGGACAGTGGSGCTCACAACAAGCAATGAAGTGACCTTTTTAAGTGGTCTTTTTAGTTTCCCCAGTATACTTTTCTACATTTTTGGGGGGAATATCAAACTGGTCTCTTTGTGGTTTATTATTTCACATCAAGGTTATTTGCTATACCAGAGGCCATAATCTTGGCTTTTGTGGACTGCAATTTCAATAAACATTACACTGATTTGTGAGAATTGTATCTTTCAGTGGCAGAGGCATTGTCTCAAGTCGAATGTGAATCGCAACTCGTCTTTTTTCCGGTGCTACAAGCAGTGACTCACTTTCAAAGGGCTTATGTGCCCAGGGTAAAGGGGGAGAGAGATGGACTGCTGGAGTCAATAGCAGATGTAATACCTTTGTTTTGCTTACCTCTGAATGTGAATCTCTGTACAGATGGAAATAACCTGGTATTTCTCTTTACCTTCATGCAATTCACTATTTACAGTCCTCACTCACTTTGGCAGTATTTTTATTTTTCACTCAACATAAATACCTCCTTAAAAACACTCAAATAATAATGTTTGATAAAGGTATTGTTACGTTGGTAGCCCTTTTTTTTGTTTTTATAAAGAACCACAGATTCAGAGTCTGCAGACCTCTAGTTGATGACTAGCACAAACTGTGTGATGACATATCACACTGGTCCATCTTGGGCTTTTCTATATCCTGTCTGACCTGGAAGGACCATTCCTGACACACGTCTAAGAAGATAGTGAGGTAGAGAATGGAATCTTGCCCTTGTGCTGATTGTGGAAGGCTGGATTCTCAAGTGTCATGSGAAGTAGAGAAATACCACATTGATGAGAAACACTTTTTGGTTTGCTTTGTCTTGTTTGACCTCCGGATGAGTCAAATGGATGTGGAGCATCTGATTGGACATCGGGAATATTGTTTCTGCTCATATGGCCATGCCTAACAGAATACTTKGTTGGAACATAAAAYATTGAAGGTATGGGCCATTCAAATAAGGGATGGGTGGGGGGTTGAGGGGCAGGGTTGTAWARACTTTGGAGACTTACASGTGTTTGCAGGACTGCTCTTTSCCTCCGAAAATATATTTGTAGAAAGGCAAACACTGTTTACGCCCCTCCGCCAGATTCCTTAAGTATCGTAGCGTCTTCCCATTTTGATTGTGCTTTGTCTCTTGTAGATGCGTCTGCAGTTTGTAGTGCTGAGTGATTAGTGCTTTTTGAGGACGGTTTCGGTTCGATTATGAAAMAATAATCACGGTTTTAAGTTGGAAGAMAATAACATTACATGCATTATGTAGGTTGATTGCTGTAACACAGAATAAAAYAATTAATAAAAGTCCCATGATGGTAGCGACTGCCCATTTATCACTTAACCATTATTAACCATAATTTATTCACATTACTTTAATAAAATATTTCAGTTGTGTGTGTATATTACATGTTTTATTTGATGGCTTTATTATTTAATTCCAAGTCATCTCAAATCTCTATAGAGCTGCTGCCTAAGATGTTTGACAAAATTAATATTTTAGTAGTTCTAAGTAAGGTATAATTTTATGACTGCTAAATACCAACTATCAATTACTTAAGATCATGTATTTTCAGGTAGAGATGCCTCGCGAAGCAACTGTTCTCTATCCCTCTTTTACGCCTGACGTAGCAGGCGTAAAATAAACACACAGGTGGGACAAGTAGGCACGCAATGTATTTTGGCCATAGTAGTTAATTACCACATTTTCTGCACCTAAACAATGTAGAATATTGGCCTGTTTGAAACTGCAACTCCCTACTATATTGCACAGTTTAGGCTTGATCTGATTGATCTGTAGATWAACGTTGCAATGTGCACATTGAGCTCACAGAAAAAAATGGAATTCAAATAATTTTACCATCGGTCAATTTTAGCATCTGTCAAAATAACAGAAATTATGGTTAATCGCTCTGYACAAAGCATTAATGTAATAGCAAGCAATACTGTGTACCATTGAGAACATGGTGATGTTACCTATTTGTGGCAAAGCCAGTAACCTATTGTTGAAGATGTACCTGTACTTCAAACAACAATCGAGGGAAGATATCCTCAAATCGGTTCTGTAATCCACAGGATTTTTTTTGTCTTCCTCAGGGAAGGTTGTTTCTGTGGCTCTGTTTCCAAGATATCAGGTCACACTTCTACACCAGAGCGGGAAACCCATGGCAACGTCCCAATCCATTGTAAAAAWATATATAAAAAAGTGCCCACGGACTTTTTCTGTTAAAGTAGTCGTACTTACGCTGTTTTGAATTTTTCCTCTTTTTTTTCTCCATCTTTTTGTGTTTTGGTTAATTGTAGCCACAGATTACATYTTAGTTTACACTCCCTTGTGCTTTGCCTCATGTAAGTCCTTGACATAAGTGTAGATTGTTTAATTACTATGTATCAGGACCATGTGTTCTATCAGAATCTGAGAAGACAATGGATTCCAAAAGATTTGGGTCTTTTATTCAGGTCAAACCAGCATTAAAGTTTACATGGGTACAATTTAAAAAATKGTTTAATACACAACCTCTCATCTTCAACTGTAACCAATTTAAAGAAATTGCATGCAACGTCTTCACATTTTCACAAGGTAAAATATAAGGAGAGAGAGAATTTCCCTCCGTGTCTTCAGGGTTGTAGCCAATGTGCAAATTTAGGATTTTGAAGTGTTTTTTTTAAAGACTTGTCTCTCAGGCTGCGTTTACACAGGCAGCCCAATTCTGATCTTTTCCCCAATTATTGGCAAAAGCTGAACTGATTATTGGACAAATATTATTGGCCTGCCTGTGTAAACACAGCCTAAGATTGAAACATTGTAGAAAACCTCAAAGGCTTTAAGTGGTAGAAAATGTATGTTGCTGATTGTATTTGCAGCCAGTGCTGCACACTTTCAATTAATGTATTGTTATTGATTATTAGCCTATGCTTTGTCCTAGTATCTAGAACTCACATAGTGCACWTCATTCCCACTAAAAGCGGTGTCTTGTAAAGTCACATCACCACTCAAAACACGTTTGTGCTCCGCAGTAAGCTAACCTTGAACAGTGCTGAATTTGTGTATTGCTTTTCTATGTTAGGAGAAAGACAGGAGTGGGTTATGGCTATCTAGCACTTCGCTTTCGCATTCAGCTGTTTTGTCTCCTCAATCCACCTCTTGAAACAGTTGTGACGACTGTGTTCAACAGGTAACTCATTTAGTTGTTTTTGCTTTTGCTAATGAATCACCCAGCCACTTTTCTTCAAATGCCTACTGACATGTTTTCTTCTTTTGTTATTTTTCCGTTACTTTACAAGACCTCCGTACCTCATGTTGAATATCAGAAAAGAGTAAACACAGCAAATTGGTTATTGGAAACAACATTACCTCAATATTATTACAATATTATCACAAATATTAATATTTGTCTGCATGACAGTAGAATAGTGTTTGACTGGYGTTAACTGGCACAACCTTAAGGATTCCTACCAAAACAGTTCACTATTTAGCATATTCTCTTGCCTTGTCACATGGACATACAGGTAACTGCTACAATAATGGAAACACTTGAGTAAATGAGGGATACAAAGTATAGTGAAAGCAGGTAATTCACAACCCATYATGCTTAGGGTAATGCATAATAGAACACTATTTTGGCTACCATGGCAATGCCCCCATAGGATAACAATGCCCCCATCCACAGGGCAAGAATGGTCACTGAATGGTTTGAAGCATGAAAGCATGAAAATAAACCATATGCCATGGCTGTCTTAGTCACCAGATCTCAACCCAATTGGACAATTATTTCTCATGGAAGAATGGTGTCTCATCCCTTCGATAGAGTTCCCGACACTTGTAGAATCTAGTTCTGGGTTGTGTTGGCCCAACAMCMTATTAAGACACTATGTTGGTGTTTCCTTTATTTTGGCAGTTACCTGTTTGTAAGGTTGCAAACATTGATGGTACCACAGAATTAATTTTATTTAGTTACCTGGCAAGAAATATAGGACATTTAATTCCATACACATTTGTCACAGAGACAACTATTTGTTACAATTGCACAACTGTACAATTACAATATAAGATGTGCAGAAAGATGGCGGCCTTATTAATATGTTTTATATTTAGTCAGATATAGTGTTCTATCCGTATGCATGTAATAGAGGGATATAGTTATAGACTACTAAGAGCATGCAGACAGAGTTTGGTCGTCATTAAGAAGTGCATTCACTCGAGCATTGCATTATGGTAAAGAAATCTTGTGGGGTCTGCTTCTAGACATATGTATTCAGGCTATTTCCTGAAAAGTGGTTGAGTGGTTCCCTTCTAAAAGTAATATGAACTGAGTAAAAGCCTCYTCATCCTCATTTGAACCAAACGTGAAGGAGGAGGCGCAAAATGATTAAAGAAGGGACTTCAAATGAATTGTGATGAATTGAAAGAGGTAATTAAAGGGAGTAGACATATTTTATGTGTTTTTCGAATTTGTGATTTTGGTTGTATGTTTTATTTCTTAGAAGTATTAGAATGATGTTTTTAATCCAGGGAACGTGCAGATTTCAAGTTGACATCCAAATTCTAAAATTATTTCAGTTAAGGATTTTATTTATTTTATGTTCCATTTGTGACATTGTTAAATTGTTCTAGTTTTAGCTCTTTACTCAATTCTATTCTGATAAGATGTGATCGATTGTAGGACATACAGATGTAGGATATTAATTTGAGCCAGTTTGCTACAGCAGGAAAATAATCCTGCAGCAACAGGAAATTTGAATTATTATGTGGATTATAATTAATGGACATTTTTGTAGGGGTTGATACATTTTTCATGRGGGAAAATCAAGTTGGAAATTTCAAAGTGGAAATTACAAATTTCAGAAGCCTTTTTACACCTCAAATTATCGACAAGTTTTAAGTGTCCTGCATTGCAAGAAAGTTATCCTGCAACAGGGTGATCAAATGAAGATCCTATATCTGTATTTCTTTTATAATTTGGCACGCTGAAGCTAGATTTTGCCAAATTGTAAAGTAGTTTGGTTTCTGGATTTCTTAAAAACAAGAGAGCACTTCTGAAATGTCATTCATGCCAAGTCAACTCTGCCAAGATAATGTAATTATGTAGGCAATGTGACATTGTGTTATACATATTTAGAAAATAACAACTGGGTACTTAGTGTAAGAAAAATAAATGAATAAATGTTAACAATCAACCCTTTTTGTTTCTTATTGTTTATCCTTATTATTTAGGTCAGGGATTAGCAACTTTGAGGTTGGAGGCCACAAAAAATCTGAACTCATCATGATGGACCGCAGTGGCTTGCCAGTCTGTATATCCACGTCCATATCCACACATACAGTCAGAACTGGCCCTAGCTTTTGGGGGGAAATTTTGTTGGGCCCCATCACCTTGCGAGCAAAACATTTTAGCGGCCCCTCTGTTGACAGCGGAGAGAAAATGTTGCTGTTTTAAAGCAAGTTTGCGGCAATTCCTCACATTTTTGCCATTGGGCGGAGAGAAGATTTTGCAATTGTATTACTAATTTCATACAATTCTATTCATTTTGCCATGCGGCACTAAGGTATTCCCAAAAGATAATTGAAACAACAACCACCCGAGACACTGCCTGTTCACCCTGCTACCATCCAGAAGGTGAGGTCAGTACAGGTGCACTGAAGCTGGGTCCGAGAGACTGAAAAACAGCTTCTATCTCAAGGCCATCAGACTGTTAAACAGCCATCACTAGCACAGAGAGGCTGCTGCCTATATACAATCTTGAAGTCATTGGCCACTTTAATAAATGGAATACTAGTCACTTTAAAAATGTTTACATATCTTGCATTACTCATCTCATATGTACAGTTGAAGTCGGAAGTTTACAAACACCTTAGCCAAATACATTTAAACTCAGTTTTTCACAATTCCTGACATTTAATCCAAGTAAAAATCCCTGTCTTAGGTCAGTTAGGATCACCACTTTACTTTAAGAATGTGAAATGTCAATAACAGAGAGAATTATTCATTTCAGATTTTAACTTGAGTCAAACGTTTTGGGTAGCCTTCCACAAGCTTCCCACAATAAGTTTKGTGAATTTTGGCCCATTCCTCCTGACAGAGCTGGTGTAACTGAGTCAGGTTTGTAGGCCTCCTTGCTCGCACACGCTTTTTCAGTTCTGCCCACAAATTTTCTATAGGATTGAGGTCAGGGCTTTGTGATGACCACTCCAATACCTTGACTTTGTTGTCCTTAAGCCATTTTGCCACAACTTTGAAAGCATGCTTGGGGTCATTGTCCATTTAGAAGACCCATTTGCGACCAAGCTTAAAGAACCTTTTTTCCTGACTGATGTCTTTAGATGTTGCTTCAATATATCACATAATTTTCCATCCTCATGATGCCATCTATATTGTGAAGTGCACCAGTCCTCCTTCAGCAAAGCACCCCCACAACATGATAATGCCCACCCCTGTGCTTCATGGTTGGGTTGGTGTTCTTCAGCTTGCAAGCCTCCCCCCTTTTTTCCTCCAAACATAAAGATCATTATGGCCAAATAGTTCTATTTTTGTTTCATTTCATCAGACCAGAGGACATTTCTAAAAAGTACGATCTTTGTCCCCATGTGCAGTTGCAAACCGTAGTCTGGCTTTTTTTATGGCGGTTTTGGAGCAGTAGCTTCTTCCTTGCCGAGTGGCCTTTCAGGTTATGTCGATATAGGACTCGTTTTACCGTGGATACAGATACTTTTGTACCTGTTTCTCCAGCATCTTCACAAGGTCCTTTGCTGTTGTTCTGGGGTTGATTTGCACTTTTCGCACCAAAGTACGTTCATCTCTAGGAGACAGAAAGCGTCTCCTTCCTGAGCGGTATGACGGCTGCGTGGTCCCATGGTGTTTATACTTGCGTACTATTGTTTGAACAGATGACCGTAGTACCTTCAGGAATTTGGAAATTGCTCTCAAGGATGAACCAGACTAGCGGAGGTCTACAAAATAAAATTCTGAAGTCTTAGCTGATTTCTTTTGATTTTCCCATGATGTCAAGCAAAGAGGCACTGAGTTTGAAGGTAGGCCTTGAAATACATCCACAGGTACACTGCCAATTGACTCAAAAAATGTCAATTAGCCTATCAGAAGCATCTAAAGCCATGACATCATTTTCTGGAATTTTCCAAGCTGTTTAAAGGCAGTCAAGTTAGCGTAAGTAAACTTCTGCCCCACTGGAATTGTGATATAGTGAATTATAAGTGAAATAATCTGTCTGTAAACAATTGTTGGAAAAATGACTTGGGTCATGCACAAAGTAGATGTCCTAACCGACTTGCCAAAACTATAGTTTGTTAACAAGAAATCTTAGCCTATGCTGCTCTGTCGTTCTTATATAAAGAACATTCCTTTACTTAGATTTGTGTGTATTAGGTATTTGTTGTGGAATTGTTAGATATTACTTAGATAATAGGAATTGTTAGATATTGCTGCACTGTCTGAACTAGAAGCACAAGCATTTTGCTACACTTGCAATAACATCTGCTAACCATGTGTATGTGACCAATAAAATTGGATTTGATTTGAAACTTGGATGTAATCCAATGAGATCTGTTTAATTTTCTCTTGTTATTCAGAATAATTTCCAAGTCATTTGGTGAGCAATTACTATCTAAATGTGGGATGGGAGGCAATTTTCCTCATACATCTTAAGGTAAACCTGAAAATAAAGTAATATTCTGGTATTGTGTTTAGACATCAAGCGATAGCAGAGTTTAGCATTCATTTATATTGGCGGTGGGCGGAATTCTATCCAGGCGGAGCGGTCGACGGTGCTCGTGCACGTGAAAGCCGCTCAGCCGAGGCGGAGAAAATAAGAATCTGCTCTATTTGGGCGAACTCCACTCCGTTCCATCGCTTCCAGTCTGGAAATCCCTTAAGTGTTSTTAATAAAAACGGCCAATAAATGCTCTGGGACATTACTGATAGGTGGTGTACACACATGGTTATGATGAACCCAGGTATGTGACATGTATGTACAAAAACTGTCTTGGTGAATCAATAATAGCCAAGGTAAGTGGGAAATCATGTTATTGTTGTATTTTGAGTAGACTATCACTTTAAATCAGTGGTTCTCATCCAGCTTGTCTCAATATTCACATTGCGAACAATAATTGCCAAAATACAATCTGGAAAACTATTTTTGATGCTATATTGATAGTAAATGTAGCAATTATATGACAAGGGAACAACATTCTCACCTCTTTCATTRTCAATAATTAAATCACTGGTTTGAGAGCACAAAATCAAACAAAATAGTGCTGCTAATAGCTCAATATTTAAAATACTGTGATTGAAGAAAACATTTTTAGAGATTAAATAAATGCTTATTCATTATAATTTCTTCACACTTTCTACCTGGTGTAAGTCGTTTATGTTCAAACTGGTGTATTTTTCATTTAAAAAAAAAGAAAKATCTTTTTTTTGGGACTCAGACACCCAAGACCCATTCGAAACCTCCTGCAACCCAAATTTGGGTCGGGACCCACCAGTTGTGAATCGCTGCTTTCAATCATGCCATGAAAAAAAATTATACAATACTTTATTGAACATTTATATTTTGTTAAAGTGATAGTTTCTCTCACACTGCCTTGTCTCATGGCAGCAGGCTATTTTATTGTAGGCTATATCAAGTGTTGCTATATGTCAGGTCAGGATACAGAGAAACATTATTTAAATGGATTTAAATTAGAAGTTCACAACTGCAATAATCGAAGGCCACAGTCCTGCTGGTCCTTCTTTTCTCCCTGGCACTTACAGTAATTGATTGGTTGTGCACCCTATATTGCCAATATAAGCCAAGCAGGTAAAACTCATGAAAAGTGTCTCATGTCTGAGTTTCGTGATTTTAGGTACCTGGCGTAAGTGGGGGTCTTTGTGCTTGTCTTCTCAGCAGGGATGTGTGCAGACTTTTAAGGCTGGTCCAGGTGCTCAAACAAAAAAAATCTGCATCAGATTCTGACTCAAATCAGGGACCCAGTTATTAGTACCAACTCTAATGTCTATGTAATGTAAACATTTGGTCATGTGTTGCTTTTCTTTACCATGGGTATATATATATATATATATATACATCTGGAGTGAAAATGTAATTTGAACAATAAATAGTGGAGAGAAGTAGAAATAGAGAGAAGTACTGCAACACAAAGTGCAAGTTAGACACTATTGAACTACTGCTATACTTTGAGTTTATGTCAAGTTACAACAATAGGTGAAATATGTTATACATACGTTATTGGAAAAATAAAATCAAAGACGTTCAGTTACTGTCTTTATGTCTGTAATTATGTTTTTGCAAGCACTAGCCTGGCCTATGTTGTAGCCTGGACGATTTACAAGAGTGGTCTCTGACAGGGCTGGTCTTTGACAATACTCTGATTGATTTACAACTGCGTTTACGAGCGGAGTCCATAGATCAGTGGAGAGAATGATACAATGTTGCGAGTCCCACGGATTGATAGCAATGTATGAAGCGAGATGAATGCAAGCTGCGCGCGCATTTCCATCAGACGACGGAAGTGCACAGCAGAAACATAGAGGAAAAGCGTCAAGGGAGTGAAAACGAAGCAGAATTAGTCAATGAGAGAGAGGGGGAGAGGGAGGAGAGGAGAGAGGGAGTAAGGAAAAGAAAGGAGAAAGCAATACGGAGGCTGCAGGGTTGCTCGGTCGAGGTGGACGTGGCGGGTCCGGTTCAGTTTGAAGCCAAGCAACTGTGGCGACAGCGAGCCGAAGGCTAAAAAAGCCATGAATCGGAGAAACCGCAGGTAGCTATTGCTAGCTTGCTGTTTTTTAAAATACTGATTTCCTTCTTTTTCCACCTCTTTCTCATATGCCAGTGTGTGAATGTGCATGGCCCAACACAGGTTTCGTAATTCGACACAATTTATTTAGTTTAACGACACTTGCCTAGTACTACCTGCAAGGGTTCAGGATGCACGCTCAAAGTGAATAAAAAAGTAGCTAGTAACAGTACAGCCGTCTCACTTTCTTTCCTTCCTAGCTACATGTCATCGAGCTAGTTAGACGCATCTGTAAAGCTAGCTAGCAGCATCGACGTTAGCGATAAACAAGATGGCCACTGGCTAGCTAGTTAGCTAGAAATGGCATCTTGCCCTGTCTTTGTATGATAGTAGTCAGCTGGTAAACTGAAATATGCCTTTTTAAAATTATGCAAAGAGTTGGCTGGTGAAAAAAATCCCCTCTCCGAAAAGTTTGTGCTGGTTGTAAAGCGCTTCATATGTCACCCAATAGCTTGCTTATTGCCATCCTCAACCAACTGGGTGAAAAAAAATCACCGCCAGATTCTTGCAGCCAACTAGTGCATGATGTGCGTGGCGGGTTTGTCATTCTACCTAGCTGGTCAGAACATGCAGGTATTGCATGAACACTCATGTTGAAGCTTACATTGAAGTCCTTAATTTTGGTAGCATGTGATGTTTAGATTTCAAGGCGAGTTATTGTATAGTCATCGAATTGATGAGCATGAATGTTGTGAAGTTAGAAGTAGCCAAAACTATTTCAGGACGTTTGGCTGCCAACCTCTCACCAGCCATCATTAAAACTTTTCGAGATACAAAATACAAACAGTTCTCGAAGTTTGCACATCTCTATTGTCATTGCACATCTGTGTGTGTGTTTTCTCATACATAGGTGTGTGTGTGTTTTCCCAACTAGGCCTATCAGTTACATTACCCCTGCTATATTCTAATTGAAGTGAGGACAATGGGTTATATTTTTTTAACTGAATTATTTAATATCCCTTGTCTTCTTTCATTCCAGGGGCTTCAAAGATAGGTTTTGCTCCTAACCCAAGGAAGAAGGCTTGGCATCAGAACAAGCTGTACTGTCAGAGGGACACTGAAGTGGACCAAGGCTCTTTTCAGGGCAAAGTTGTACTATTCTCTGATCCATTACTGGAACTACTGGAGACGGGTGCATAAGGACTCTGCAGCCATGGCAGAGTTAGAGACAGAGTGCATTACGCTAGGACTCGACACGCTGCATGCATCAGAGTGTGGCTCGCCACCGCTGGATCCACTTCGGCCTGAGTGCACTTCGCCAACCCTCCACCTGCTCTCGTCCGACTGCAGTACGCCCACGCTCGGCACGCTAGCGGCAGAAATCGCAGAGCCCATGGTCATGCTGCCCTGCGTGAAGACTGAGCCCGCAGACGACCTGGACCCCATCCGCACCGTGGACCTGTCAGAGATCCAGCCACTGAGCACGGCGGAGCTGGGCCACGAACAGATCAAGATGGAGATCAGTGGGTTGGACTACATCAAGTCTGAGCACCACGTCCACGACCTCCACTGCTTCCACAGCTCCGAGTACGAGAGCGACTCGTATTCTATGAAGTCTCACTACGAGCCCAGCCTGGTGTTCGACTACATCACMCACGTGTCCGACAGCCTGGACTACATCAGGTCAGAGCAGCACGCTGACCTGCAGTGTTATTACACCACCGAGCTCGGGGCCATCAAGACTGAGTACGAGCCCAACCTGATGTCCAGCCACATCAAGACCGAAATGAGCCTAGAGTCCATCCACATGGCCGAGCTCCGGACTGAGCTAAACAAGCTCAGCTATGACGGGGTCATGGAAGGCCATAGGCTGGACAACGAGTTCCCTGGCGCAGGAGGCCTCTACGAGCTGCAGTCCACCCATGCTGGCAAAGGCCCAGGCCACACAAGCACGAAAGGGCATAGCACAACCCCACGCAAACCTCGTAACCTCAGTGGGGAGAAGCCTTTCTCTTGCACCCAGTGTGGGAAGAATTTCAGCACTCTGGGGAACCTCAAAACACACCAGCGYATTCAYACAGGAGAGAGGCCRTATACCTGCTCGCAGTGCGGCAAGAGCTTCGGCCAGGCAGGGAACCTGAAGAGGCACCAGCTCATTCACACTGGTCAGAAACCCTACATCTGTGCCCACTGCCCCAAGGGCTTCACCAAAGCAGATGACCTCCGCTCACACCAGCGKCTACACACCGGCGAGAAGCCCTTCWGTTGCCTTCAGTGTGGGAAGAGCTTYRGKCAGTCCAAGGAGCTCAAAGCCCACCAGCTAAGCCACACCGGAGAGAGGCCTTTCTGCTGCCAACACTGTGGRAAGAGCTTCACCAAGGAAATGAGCTACCACAACCACCTGCAGATTCAYACYGGYGAGAAACCGTACTGCTGCTCTCAGTGCGGGAAGACATTCAGCAACTCGGGKGTCCTCAAAACACACGAGAAGATACATTCCGGGGTGAGGCCATTCGGCTGCACACAGTGCGGTAAGAGCTTTGGCCGTTTGGGACATCTTAAAGCACACCAGCAAATCCACACTGGGGAGAGACCTTTCGCCTGCCTCCAGTGTGGGAAGAACTTCAGCCAGTCAGGCCATCTCAAAGCACACGAGCAAATTCACAAAAGAGAGAGATCAGACATGAGCAGCTCCAGCAGCAGCAGCAGCGGTGGCAGCAGCAGCCGCAGTACTGATAGTAGCTAAATACCTTTAACCTCTTCAAAGTATTATTCCTTTTTTTTTTATATATAAATACTATATATATATATATATATATATATATATATGTTTTTCCTTACACTTTTCTTACGTTTTTCATACCTTTTGTGCTTTTTGAGTTATGTTCTTTGGGGGTCAACTTGACTGATTTGCTATTATGCAAATGTCTGTATGTTGGGATCAGTGAAGTTACTGAGGGACTTATAGAAAACTTTGTATCTCGTCTGATCTGTGTTGTAGTGAGTGCCATTCCAGTTTCTTTCCTCCAGAAAAATCACTTATTGATAACATGTAATTCCTAAACCATGTACTGGAATTCATTATTAAAGAAACTAATGCAACACCAAATCTCWCCTTTCTTTTGTCTCGTCCTGAATTATGATATTGTCTACCGGAGCGACAAATGAATCTCTTTACTAGAACATTGGTAACAGGTCAAGACTGAATGTTGTACCACAATTGCACACTACTGTATCGCCACAATGCTCATTATTATAGAAGTGTACAAAGCTGAGAAAGTAGTATAGATACTGGTAGCACTGTAGTAAAAATGGGTACTGTAGTATTTTCATTGTAGAGAAGATGACTCCAACACTCCCATATGTTGTTTGTGATCACCATCACCTCCCTGCTAGCAGTGGTGGAAAAAGTACCCAATTTTTGTACTTGAGTAAAAGTAAAGWWATCTTAGTAGAAAATGACTAAAGTGAACGTCACCCAGTAAAATATTACTTGAGTAAAAGTTTTAAATATACTTAAGTATCGAAAGTATAAATGATTTCGAATTGCTCATATTAAGCAAATCAGATGGTACAATTATTTTTATGGATAGCTAGAGGCACGCTCCAACACTGACATAATTTACAAACGAACCATGTGTGCTTCATGAGTCCGCCAGATCAGAGGCAGTAGGGATGATCAGGGATGTTCTCTTGATAAGTGTGAATTGGACCATTTTCCAGTCCTGCAAAGCATTCAGAATTGTATTTTGGGTCTCAGGGRAAATGTATAGAGTAAAAAAGTACCTTATTTTCTTTAGGAATGTGGTGAAGTAAAAGCTGTCTAAAATATAAATAGTGAAGTACAGATAACACAAACGACTTTGGTATTTTACACAACTGCCGGCTAGGTATGTGATTTCATGGTCATTTTTACAATTCTTAGTTATAACAGACACTTTATTGCACACTAGTACTATGGCACTATAGACATGTTTGCTCTGAGATACAGAATGAAGATACCAGTAATCACAGACAAGGTAATTTGATCATTTTAATCCTTCAATCACCAGCAGTACTGTAAGGTTCACAATATCATAATAAAGAAGAATTTGAATGGACTTTTACGCACATATATCACGCTTCCTGAGTATTATACCTTTATAATAGATTCACTAGAACTCACACTTATGTTTAAGATGTAACAGGTTTATCTTGAAAATGAATGGAATTAATTTTTGTAGAGATAAAGAATAGCTTGATTAGTTAATTTAGCTGGGTTGACCCTTGCCATGACTAGAACCTCATTCGGTGTGTGACTAGGTATGGCATGAGACCACCTCACCATATCCTTTATCACAGATACCACCGTGGAGCTGCTACTGCTGCAAGACAAACAGGAGAGAAGGTGAGTCACAAACCTATATCTTGTATTTTTCATTTTTTTAAATTGTTTAATTATTTCATTTAAAATATTTTCCCACCACATTGATTCTCCTCTATCCACCATGGTCACTGTCTTGGTTGTGGTGGAGGAACTTCCACTGATGTTACTGCAAGACAAATAAGATTGTACCGCTACAAAACCTACAGCATATCATCAATTTTTAGTCCAAACAGTTTTCCCACTTCAGGTCCAGACTCTCCATCCTCCATCGTAGTGATCACGGTTGTGGTTCTGGTGGAGGATGACGACATTCTGCTGTTACTGCAAAACATATAAGAGCAAAGTAAGTAAATTAAATTAAAATACCACAGGGCATCAAAACCTTCATTACTGTAATGTTATTTCACTTCAAACATTTTCCCACCTCAGACTTGCCCCTCCGTCCACCATTTTCCCCATCTTAGTCATGCTGGAGGACATTCCACTGCTGCTAGACAAATAAGAGAAGAGATAGATAAATTAAACATTCACAGAGCTTCAAAACTTTTATTCATATTTTTTTTATTAAATCGTTCATGTACAGCAGTCTCCTGTACTCCGCGATCTTCATCTCCAGCCTGGTCTTGATGTCCAGCAGCATCTGGTATTCGTGTCCCTGACGCTCCAGGTCAGCCCGGAGACTTCCCAACTGTTCCTCCAAGCTGGTGACCTGCATCTGATAACTAGACATAGTAGTGTAATGTCTCTGTCTCAAAGAGGTTACCTTCCAGGGATGCTTTCTGTGACCGAAAGGAAAAACAATGAGTTTAAAGCATATGGTATGGATACATCATGTGATTTCAGGTGGACAGCAAGAAATGTGAATGCTGTATCACTCCACTCTAAAGTCATCTGAAAAGTTAATGCATGCTTTGAATGTCTTTTCAACACAACAGAATAAATATGTTTTTGCATTGGGGGACGTTGTCTGTCCTTTTCTAGTATCCCACCATGCTCAACAAGGTCTGGAGCCCAATCTGCAGAGCCTGCAGCGTGCTCTTCACATCTCGTATCTCTGTGGAGAAGCTCTGCAGGGTCACCGTGCTGGTCATCACCTCCTTCGATAGTACCTCATTCTGTGAAGAAAAGTGTGAACATCAATCAAAAATCCAAGAATGACAAGATAGGACTGTTAGGAGTTGTATCATATAAATAGACTCTATCTATTCAATTGTTCTAGTTTTATGAATAGGACATTGTACCTAACAGTAAACACAGGGACTATATATATATATACACTACTGTTCAAAAGTTTGGGGTCACTTAGAAATTCCCTTGTTTTTGAAAGAAAAGCACATTTTTTGTCTATTAAAATAGATCAGAAATACAGTGTAGACGTTGTTAATTAGGGCGCATGAACCGCTAGCAGGACACCTATGACAACATCCGGTGAAATTGCAGAGCGCAAAATTCAAAATACAAAAATTGTAATATTAAACATTCATGAAAATACAAGTGTCTTACATAATTTAAAAGCTTAACTTCTTGTTAATCCAGCCGCGTTGTCAGATTTCAAAAAGGCTTTACGGTGAAAGTGTAACCGATGTGAAATGGCTAGCTAGTTAGCGGTGGTGTGTGCTAATAGCGTTTCAATCGGTGACGTCACTCGCTCTGAGGCCTTGAAGTAGTTGTTCCCCTTGCTCTGCAAGGGCCGTGGCTTTTGTGGCGCGATGGGTAATGATGCTTTGTGGGTGTCTGTTGTTGATGTGTGCAGAGGGTCCCTGGTTCGAGCCCGGGTCTGGTTGCTGCGGAAAAGGAGGAGGTCAAAAGGGGGGTGAGTGTAACCGATGTGCAATGGCTAGCTAGTTAGCGGTGGAGCGCGCTAATAGCATTTCAATCGGTGACGTCACTCGCTCTGAGACCTGAAGTAGTTGTTCCCCTTGCTCTGGGACGTGGCTTTTGTGGAGCGATGGGTAACGATGTTTCGAGGGTGGCTGTTGTCGATGTGTGCAGAGAGTCCCTGGTTCGAGCCCAGGTAGGGGCGAAGAGAGGGATGGAAGCAAAAGTGCTACAAAAGCATACCATGCGATTATCTGAGGACAGCGCCCCACATCAAAATACTTTTTCAACCAGCACAGGCGTCACAAAATCACAAATAGCGATTAAACAAATCACTTACCTTTGAAGATCTTCCTCTGTTTGCAATCCCAAGGGTCCCAGCTACACAATGAATGGTCATTTTGTTCGATAAAGTCCTTCTTTATATCCAAAAAAGTCTGTTTAGTTGGCGCCATTGATCTCAGTAATCCACTCGTTCAACAGGCATACAAACGAATCCAAAAAGTTACCGGTAAAGTTCGTCCAAACAAGTCAAACGATGTTTCTAATTAATCCTCAGGTACTCTAATATCTAAATAAACGATCATATTTAAGACTGAGAATAGTATGTTCAATAGGGAAGATAAATAATGAAGAGCGCGCACCTCATTCACGCGCCAACAAGACCACTTTTCTAATGAGAGACACCTTGGAAAAACTACAACTACTTGTTCATTTTTCAAGAAACAAGCTTGAAACCCTGTCTAAAGACTGTTGACATCTAGTGGAAGCCATAGGAACTGCAATATGGGTCCTATCTATTTGTATATCCCATAGGCTAGCATTGAAATGGCCTGTGACCTCAAAAAAAACATTTCCGGATGGATTTTCCTCGGGTTTTTGCCTACCATATCAGTTCTGTTATACTCACAGACATTATTTTAACAGTTTTAGAAACTTCAGAGTATCCAATGCTAGCAATTATATGCATATATGAGTTGGACCGCCGAGTGAAGGAAAAGCATCCAACAAGTGCTCAGCATATGTGGGAACTCCTTCAAGACTGTTGGAAGTATGGAGGTAGTTTTGTGCCAACAAAAATGAGGGGTTAAATATGTGTAAAAAAGACACAAATGTTTCCTGAGCTTTCTTATATCTCTTAAATATAGGACAGACACTTCAGAACCTTATTCCTTCTGATTTATTTTTTGACATTTATTAATGTGTTATTCAATGTGTTTCTATGGGCTGTAGTGGTAAAGGGCAAATTCTATATTTTATCAAAGAATTGTTAAATGTATTTTTTTAATACCTAAAGCGGGCCTAAAATTCAAATAGCTAAATGATCCATGGTATGGCCATCTTAAAACAATTCCCCCCAACGGCTTAGACGTTTAGTTAAGGGAGTATGCGAGGCACAGATGTTCGCTTCACCTAGCCAAGTTCTGCTACGAGCAAACCAAACGTAGTTTGCAGGCGCCTTTAGACACTGGCCGTGTCCAAAGTCTGGCTTGCCGTCTACTTACTTAAACTGCATAATGTGTAGTTATTGTTCTGCATACTATTTMAAACATACTGTTTAGTAAAAAACGAATGCAGTAAACAACAAATATCAGCATACTAGGCTCATCCTACTGCAACGCGTCATCTAATGCGCAATTACATTGATTCTCGCCATTCATTCATTTTGGTACAGCTGGTCCCCTCAGCTGATTAACAGCTGTTGTCAAACACACCTGGGTTTCAAAAGGCAATTATCTTCCTCGATAGTATGCAGCGAATTCTACTAAATGAAAAGCCGAAATGAGTATGACTTCCTGGCATTTAATTCATACAACATTTTTGATATTTCACATGCTATAAAATGTAATTTTTTCGCATACCCCAAATGCCTACTWTTTAAATTGCAGGTACGGGTATTCAGCCATCGCCACAATGTTGGTGTTACCTTTATTTCGGCAGTTACCTGTATACACAGTGCATTCGGAAAGTACTCAGACACCTTCCATTTTTCCACATTTTGTTACGTTCCAGCCTTATTCTAAAATGGAATAAAATCTATCAATCTATACACAATACCCCATAATGACAAAGTGAAAACAGGTTTTTAGACATTTTGCWAATTTATTTAAAAAAAYACAACTGAAATACCTCATTTACATATGTATTCAGAACCTTTGCTATGAAACTCAAAATTAAGCTCAGGTGCATCCTGTTTCCATTGATCATCCTTGAGATGTTTCTACTAYTTGATTGGAGTCCACCTGTGGTAAATTCAATTGATTGGACATGATTTGGAAGGGCACACACCTGTCTATATAAGGTCCCACAGTTGACAATACATGTCAGAGCAAAAACCAAGCCATGAGGTCGAAGTAATTGTCCGTAGAGCTTCAAGACAGGATTGTGTTGAGGCACAGATCTGGGGAAGGGTACCAAAAAATGTCTGCAGCATAGAAGGTCCCCAAGAACACAGTGGCCTCCATCATTCTTAAATGGAAGACGCTTGGAACCACGAAGACTCGTCCTAGAGCTGACCGCCTGGCCAAACTGAGCAATCGGGGGAGAGGGCCTTGGTCAGGGAGGTGACCAAAAACCCGATGGTCACTCTGACAGAGCATCAGAATTCCTCTGTGGAGATGGGAGAACCTTCCAGAATGACAACCATCTGTGCAGCACTCCACCAATCAGGCCTTTTTGGTAGAGTGGCCAGACGGAAGCCATTCCTCAGTTAAAGGCACATGACAACCCACTTTGAATTTGCCAAAAGGCACCTAAAGGGCTGTCAGACTATGAGAAACAAGATTCTTTGTTCTGATGAAACCAAGATTGAACTCTTTGGCCTGAATGACAAGTGTCACATCTGGAGGAAACCTGGCACCATCCCTATGGTGAAGCATGATGGTGGCAGTAACAGGCTGTGGGGATGTTTTGCTGCGGCAGGGACTGGGAGACTAGTCAGGATCGAGGGAAAGATGAACGGAGCACAGTACAGAGTACAGAGAGATCCTTGATGAAAAACCTGCTCAGGACCTCAGACTGGGGCGAAGGTTCACCTTCCAACAACACAATGACCCTAAGCACTCTGCCAAGACAATGCAGGAGTTGCTTCGGGAAAAGTCTCTGAATGTCCTTGAGTGGCCCAGGCAGAGCCCGGACTTGAACCGAAACGAACATCTGGAGAGACCTGAAAATAGCTGTGCAGCGATGCTCCTCATACAACTTGACAGAGCTTGAGAGGATCTGCAGAGAGGAATGGGAGAAACTCCCCAAATACAGGTGTGCCAAGCTTGTAGCATCATACCCAAGAATATTTGAGGCTGTAATCTCTGCCAAAGGTGCTCCAACAAAATACTGAGTAAAGGGTCTGAATACTTCTGTAATATTTCATTATGAAARWWTTTTTTTTTGCAAAAATGTCTAAACTTGTTATTGCTTTGTCAGTATGGGGTATTGTATGTAGATTGAGAGAAAAAAAACAATTTAATCAATTTTCAAATAAGGCTGTGGCATAACAAAATACTTTCCGAATGCACTGTATATGAAAAGATCTTGTACTTGAGAAACTGGGACTGGAGTTGATCTAGTGTCTGAACGTTCCTACTGTAGAGCCTGAGCCAGCAGAGGGAGTACTACTCCCCCTTACTGCATACAACTCATCAAATCGAATTGAGCTTTATTAGCATGTACATAGCACTTCAATAGATTTTAACATGCACGATAAAAGTCAACAAAATCATATGAGACCTACTGCATATCATATTTTTCAGGGTCCTCTTCATCTTTTCAGAAGCCAAGGTTGTTATTATTATCAATAACTATAGATATAATATACCATCCAAAACATAACATCATGCACATCATCATATGCATATGATTTTATTAAAAGTGTTCAATGTCATGATAATAGGAGGTTTATTGAGATTTGTCCATAGTTTATATTTTATTAATACCTGCATGCGTTTACATGAATGTCCTGATGACATATGATCACATGGGCGACAGATGGTTTGAAAACCTCCTTCTCCCTGAAGTCATCATGGGACAGTCCTGCGTTGTYGATGCTCAGAAGAATAGTTCCTTTTAGATGGATGGCAGCCAGGAAATGAAAAGGTCATAGTCATGACTATACAAGCAATAAGGCCCAAAGGGGCATGGTGGTATTTTGTGAACATTCTTAAGTGGTGTTGCTTGGCATKACCTACGCCTCAGTCTCAACAACAACTTGAATTACCAACACCCATATTCAAGATAAATCAATCAGATGTAATATGAATCCTTTCAACAGATTATCTGCTCTTTTGAAATATTCCTCATCATCATCAACTCTGGGTTTGGGCCTGAAGGCATTTTCAGCTGTCTAGTCAAATCTTTGTAACATGGTCCGTCTCTGCCACGACAGACCCAAAAGTTAAATCAGCAACAACTCAGTGCACATAACCCTAACCCAACAACACAGTGTACATTGAACACAATACAGCTATACCACACAAAAAAAGGTTGAGCTGATGTACCTTTGCTTGGAGGTCAACAATGCTAGTATAGAAAGCAGAGAAGTCAGTGGGAGCCTTACTCTCCAGAAACAGGTGGATCTTCATCTCCAAATCATCGTTGGCTTTCTCCAGGGTGGCGACCTTGCCCAGGTAGGTGGCTAAAAGTTTTTTCAGGTTCTGCATGGCGAACTTCTCGCTGACACTGTTGTCCGCTGCTTCAGACATGGCCATGCCTCCTCCACCAAAGCCTCCTCCTTCACCTCCACCGAAGCCGAATTCACCACCACCACCACCAGCAAAGGACCCGGACGCACCCAGAGCCACCTGCACCTCCGTACTCACGGCCAGCCCTCATGCCACTGATGCAGCTGCCATCTTCCGTGCTGCCAAATCCAGACATCGAGTGGAGCTGATAGATGCTCCCCTCATGGATCCACCAGAGGACATGAAGCTGCTGCTGGAGGAGGTCATGGTGATGGAGGCTGCAGCTGTCTTACTGTCTGTAAAGAGGAGTGAGTATATTCGAGGGAGGTACCATTGTTCCTTTTATACAGCGTCTTACACACAGGGAGGGATGAGACAGATCTGAGGAAACAGGGGAACACTAAATTCAAAAAAGTTGCCATCGGCCTTTTGACACTAGCATCAAGGTATTCGTATATTAATGCTTGCTTTGCACATTTGCCCATGAGTTCATAAAACTTTAAATGTGCTTTGGCAATGTGGAATGTGACTGTTTGTACAAGCTGTGCCAATTATTGCAATATGAATACTTAATCTTCGCTACAGACAAGATGAAACCAAGACATCTGTAAAGAACATGCCCTGGACTTAGAAACCCAATTATGTAGTCAATAATAGTGATCTGGTGCTCAGTTTGACATATTGTATGTCTTAAATCACCCCTTGAATCACATTCTTGAACGCCTACAAATTCACAACCATTATGTAATCTTGACTGACACAGCTATTTCATACTGTAACGTAATAATAGTTAGTTCATTTACATTAACTAAAATGTGAAAGTGAACAAAGTTCCCAACTTATATGGGCATTTCCTGAAAAACATACAAGTCATTGCTGAAACTTACAAGTCATTGCTTCATTTTGGGCATTTACGGTATACCAAATATGAAACATCAAAGTCATTGCTGGAACTTACAAGTCAGTTTGGTTAAAGATACTTTTAAAAATCCTAAAACCTGTTTGCTTTTTCATGAGGTGAAGTTAGAGTGCGAGAACAGTGTGTGTGTGCATGTACAGTGCCTTCAGAAAGTATTCACAGCGCTGGACTTTTCCCACATTTTGTTTTGTTACAATCATTTTGTCAAGAATCAACACAAAATTCTCTGTAATGTCAAAGTGGAAGAAAATTCTAACATTTGTCCCCMAAAAAATATATGAAAAATAGAACACTAAGATATCTTAATCCTTTACATGAAATTAATTGTTGATACATACTGCTATGATAGTGTTATGAGAATGCAGACTCACAATGCAGAAAGAAACACCTGGTACGTGACCTTATCTGACTGGTACACATCAAAATATAATGTAACTCCTTTCAGGGCACTTCACTAACTTCACTGTCACACAAATCTGTTATTTGCTGCATGTATTGGTTTTTCATTTCGGCAAATCTTTCTTTGCCATAGTTTCCTTGCTATGTATAGGCCTAAATTTGACATACTATGAAACCCTYTATTATTAACTGATGTTAGATCAAAATGTATCCAAAATTAAACCTAGTTCTGGACTAAAAAGGATGGTCAATGCAAAACTTGCATCAGATTTTTTGTCCGGGACTAGATTAGAAAAAATGGGTCAGAAAACCAGTTCAATGTGTTGACAGGTGAGCATGAAGAGTGGATTATTTCTAAGGATGGTCATGGGAGTGGCCATACAAGTGTAACAGAAGACATCTTGGACCAGTGAGTGTTAAAGCTACTGTATGTGATTTGAAAAACAACTAAATGGGGTCCCCGCCACTTGTTTTTGGTAAACAGCTGAGGGAGGGGGCTAGGGAAATTCAGCCCCTCTCAGATTCATAGACAGTGTTCTAGATGCAAGGACAAACTTCCACATGATAGATTTAACCACCTGATATATTTGTTTACAGCGTTTTTTGTAAACAATGGAGTAATATGATAAAAACAGACAGTTGTGGTACAGTCATGAGTAATGTATTAGTTATATTCTTCAAAGAATCAATGGGTATACCATTGAACAGATTCCCAAATCCCAGATCGTAGCTTTAAAGAGAAGACTTTAATAGGAATTCTCGCTGTAGATAGATACAGTTGAAGTCGGAAGATTACATACACCTTAGCCAAATACATTTAAACTCAGTTTTTTACAATTCCTGACGTTTAATCCTAATAAAAATTCCCTGTTTTAGGTAAGTTAAGATCACCACTTTATTTTAAGAATGTGAAATGTCAGAATAATAGTAGAGAGAATTATTCATTTCAGATTTTATTTCTTTCATCACATTCCGAGTGGGTCAGAAGTTTACATACACTCAATTAGTATTTGATAGCATTACCTTTAAATTGTTTAACTTCGGTCAAATATTTYGGGTAGCCTTCCACAAGCTTCCCACAATAAGTTGGGTGAATTCTGGCCCATTCCTCCTGACAGAGCTGGTGTAACTGAGTCAGGTTTGTAGGCCTCCTTGCTCGCACACGCTTTTTCAGTTCTGCCCACACATTTTCTATGTGATTGAGGTCAGGGCTTTGTGATGGCCACTCCAATACCTTGACTTTGTTGTCCTTAAACCATTTTGCCACAACTTTGGAAGTATGCTTGTGGTCATTGTCCATTTGGAAGACCCATTTGTGACCAAGCTTTAACTTCCCTCATGATGCCTTCTATTTTGTGAAGTGCACCAGTCCCTCCTGCAGCAAAGCACCCCCACAACATGATGCTGCCACCCCCGTGCTTCAGGGTTGGGATGGTGTTCTTCGGCTTGCAAGCCTCCCCATTTTTCCTCCAAACAAGGATGGTCATTATGGCAAACAGTTCTATTTTTGTTTCATCAGACCAGAGGACATTTCTCCAAAAAGTATGATCTTTGTCCCCATGTACAGTTGCAAACCGTAGTCTGGCTTTTTTATGGCAGTTTTGGAGCAGTGGCTTCTTCCTTGCTGAGCAGCCTTTCAAGTTATGTTGATATAGGACTCATTTTACTGTGGATATAGATACTTTTGTACCTGTTTACTCCAGCATCTTCACAAGGTCCTTTGCTGTTGTTCTGGGATTGATTGCACTTTTCGCACCAAAGTACGTTCATCTCTAGGAGACAGAACGCGTCTCCTTCCTAAGTGGTATGACGGCTGCGTGGTCCCATGGTGTTTATACTTGCGTACTATTGTTTGTACAGATGAACGTGGTACCTTCAGGCATTTGGAAATTTCTCTCAAGGATGAACCAGACTTGTGGAGGTCTACAATAGTTTTTCTGAGGTCTTGGCTGATTTCTTTTGATTTTCCCATGATGTTAAGCAAAGAGGCAGCTGAGTTTGAAGGTAGGCCTTGAAATACATCCACAGTTACACCTCCAATTGACTCAAATKATGTTAATTAGCCTATCAGAAGGTTCTAAAGCCATGACATCATTTTCTGGAATTGTCCAAGCTGTTTAAAGGCACAGTCAACTTAGTGTATGTAAACTTCTGACCTACTGGAATTGTGATACAGTGAATTATAAGTGAAATAATCTGTCTGTAAACAATTGTTGGAAAAATGACTTGTGTCATGCACAAAGTAGATGTCCTATCCGACTTKCCAAAACTATAGTTTGTTAACAAGAAATTTGTGGAGTGGTTGAAAAGCGAGTTTTAATGACTCCAACCTAAGTGTATGTACACTTCCGACTTCAACTGTAAGTAAGATAAGTAGTTGATTGATCTAAGCTGACATATGGAATTGTTAACATGGATCATTTAGCTATTTGATTTGTAATTTTACGACCCCTTTATCTATCAAAAAATAATATATGTATATTTTTTGATAAAATGTTGAATTTGGCCTTTCCTGCTACAGTATAGCCCATAGAAATGCATTGAATAACAAACACATTCACAAATGTCAAAAAAGATAGTCAAAACATGTATTATAAGAAATAAGGTTTTGAAGTGTCTGACCTATACCTAGGAGATATAAGAAAGCTCAGGAAAATAATATATATATATATATATTTTTTACACATATTTAACCCTTTATTTTTGTTGCCACAAAACTACCTCCATACTTCCATTAATTTGTATGGGTTACCTTTAGTTGAGACCCGGGACACTTGTGGGGGTCGTAGAGCAAAACGTAGATCACCATTGTGTTTGTGAGAAGCTCCCCGTTCTACAGTAGTTTCATAACTGAATGGGGAAGGATAGGGGGATCCATGAAGAAGATGCTCATAGGACCACTCAGGTACACTTGAAAAAAATACGTCAGGAGTATATATTGGCTTGTGATATAGGAAAGATACAATATGCTCCGATCTATTTCAATCCAACCACATGTTAACTGAAGGGCATTGAAGTTGAGAATAGGAAAGTGGKGCTTTAGAATCACCTCTGGTCAACAGGGGCTGACAAGACAGAGGGGCAGAGAGGAGTTGTGTG
Organism: Salvelinus sp. IW2-2015; assembly: GCF_002910315.2. Classification (NCBI taxonomy): domain Eukaryota; kingdom Metazoa; phylum Chordata; class Actinopteri; order Salmoniformes; family Salmonidae; genus Salvelinus; species Salvelinus sp. IW2-2015. The sequence continues at coordinate 8,887,138 of NC_036860.1, forward strand.
CGTGATGAAGTCTCATCCTAGTGTGCGGCTCTCAGAGTACTCCATCCTGCAGGCGTGATGGAGGCAGCCAGGTTAATAAAGCTGCGGGAGGGTGTGGTCCGGAGGAGGTGGGAGGAGGAGGAGGTGGTCCGGAGGAGGTGGCTGCTTCACGCAGCCAGGGCCCCACAGCTGCCCAGAGAGGAGAGAAGAGAGGGAGATCTGTGGTATCACGTCCGGTGAACAAGTCAGGGTTCCATAGCCGCAGGCAGAACAGTTGAAACTGGAGCAGCAGCACGGCCAGGTGGACTGGGGACAGCAAAGAGTCATCATGCCAGGTAGTCCTGAGCGCATGGTCCTAGGCTCAGGTCCTCCGAGAGAGAGAAAGAAAGAAAGAAAGAAAGAATTAGAGAGAGCATACTTAATTCACACAGGACACCGGATAAGACAGGAGAAGTACTCCAGATATAACAGACTGACCCTAGCCCCCCGACACATAAACTACTGCAGCATAAATACTGGAGCTGAGACAGGAGGGGTCAGGAGACACTGTGGCCCATCCGATGATACCCCCGGACAGGGCCAAACAGGCAGGATATAACCCCACCCACTTTGCCAAAGCACAGCCCCCACACCACTAGATGGGATATCTTCAATCCACCAACTTTACCATCCTGAGACAAGGGCCGAGTATAGCACCACTCAAAGTAATTCTCCGTCCACTGGCTACACCCATAGGTGGGGCCGGTCAACTCCAGACATGGAAGTACAAGGAGTACATATACAAATGTACTCTTTCAAATTAGCCTTTTATTCAATATGAAACAGAACATCCAAATACCAGTACTCATTCCATATTGAAATCAAGAAGAAAAAGAAGAATAAATAATCTTTCTGCTGTGCAATGTCACATTYCTATGACTAGGGTGGGCCAATTCTTATTGTAGATTTTCTCAATTTGAAATAAAAATGTAATTGTTTCTGGAAGTATTCTAGGGGTGACTATTAGGTTGCATAAACATGATTAGTGTTCCCCCCCACAATTTAGGCCTACAAATATATTTTTTGAACATAACACAGAGGAGGATAGATTGTTACTGCTAGTCAGAGTCTGGGAGACAGGCAGGCTGCCTCTGACTGGGGGGAGAAACAGGCTTGCTTGTAGTATTCCGTTATATCTATAGCATACCGTTTGGATGCTGCAGACGTTTTTGTGAGAAGACCAATTTTCGGGAATGTCTCCTGGTCTGACAYAMAGCGCTGTAGATCTGCCACTTTCTACTGCAGATGCGTAAGGGCGACGGAAGGGCGGATGTGGTGGATTGAGACGCAGCCCATGCAAGCCCAAGCAACAGATATCTACAGCTTAAACTGATGGAGTTTGATGGGGATTTTTKAATTATGTTACTTAGATTGAAACACCGGTGCGTCAATAGGGGGTTAAGTCCTACCCATTCATACTTGATTTTCTATATACCTGGCCTCTTGGGTGGTACTCCACCCTGGAGTAACTTGTTCTTCTGATAATCCTGACACAAAGTGGAGATTGGGAATGGCTGTCAAACTTTTTACTTTTACCTGAATTGTATCATATTGTATCATATTACATTTCACAGTAAATGAGTGCTGGAAATAACATATTTCATGCAAATATGTTTCATGTAAATAGGTTAGACTATCGTGCTGGGACATGTATATGTAGGTTTGCTTAACATCTACTTGCATCCCTAAACCCAACACTAGGTGACACCCCATACTTAGTAAYCAGGCTAACACCGAGTTCCACCTCACCACTCACAACTGAAACTATTTCATGAAGTTTAATTAAATAGGCACAAATGAAATCATTCATGAAACTAAAGCAGACATTTTTGAAAAAACAATAGTATAATTTTAGCCTATTATGAAGACATAGTAATTGAACAAACAAAGGATTTCAGATGTATTATTTTTATTGCTGTTGCCTTCCAGATATGCACTGGATGTTTAGTGAGTCAGATAATCAGTTGTTGTATTTCCCTCAGTACACTCATGTACTGCATCAGTGGCGTGCATATGAAGAAGCTGAGGATTGGGTGGAGGAGACCACTTTCCCATCCACCACCTGTTCTACCACTGTGATGACCTTCCTGGTGGTGGTAGAGGAGGAGGAGGAGGAGGAGGAGGAGACACTGTGGACCAAACAGAAAACACCAATGAGCACAAAATCGACTGTACCAAACACAATATGGCAAGGTCTTGACCTTGCAAGGTTTTGACATGATTCTACTGGTAGTGTACAAACTGGTGGGTCCACTGTTTTGCTTCTAAGAAAGTAAGTGAGTCTAGCCTAGAACCTGCTCAAAGTTTAGAATCAAAACACCCTTGATAGCCTAAGAATAACATTTGATAGACTAATAGAATAGGCTTGTTTGGCTCACCTTCTGGCCTCTCCGTCCAGCAGTCTCCTGTACTCAGCGATTTCCATCTCCAGCCTGGTCTTGATGTCCAGCAACATCTTGTATTCCTGGCCCTGGCGTTGCAAGTCAGCCCTGAGATTTACCAAYTGTTCCTCCAAGCTAGTCACCTGCATCTGATAACCCGACAGCTGCATGGAGAAACGGTTCTTTGTCTCGGCGAAGGTATTTTCCATGGATAATTTCTATTGGAGAGCAAAACAAAACATCAGGAAGTAGTTGTGCAAATTCACTGATGGGTGGCAGACATTGAAACATTCTTGAACAGTCTTACCATGCTTATTTGTGATTGAAGTTCGATTTCAAGACTCTGCAGTGTGCGTTTGACTTCTGAAATTTCAGATCTGGACGTTTGGATAACTTCTGTGCTAATTGCGACCTCCTTGTTCAGTGCCTCGGTCTGTGGAAAACACCATCCAAAATAAKGTTTTTACATGAACAATTCAATTGATGGGACATTTTGGATATCGTGGACCTAAATTATGGAATAATTTTTATAATGAGAAACAGTATTACCTTGGCGTGGAACCAGCCCTCCAGTTCTCTGTTGTTCTTGGCAGCGACAGCCTCGTAGTGTTCACGAATCTCAGCCATGACTTTGCTGAGGTCTTCCTGTGGTGCAGCGTCAACCTCCACATGGACCTGGCCGCTCATCTGGGCACGCATGGACAACAGCTCCTGCAGAAGGACAATGAAACAGATTTAGGTCTGTAGGTCATCATCATGGTTCAGAAAGTGGTTCTAGATTTGTTCAAGTGTTTCTGGATTTAAATACATAGATTATGATGTATTACTTGCTCACAAAAATGTTGTACAGTAATGCCTGGCTGGATCTGTTATTTTAAGACCGACACTATAGATAGGCTAGTATGGGAATCAGAAAAAGGAAAAGTTGAACCCTACCTCCTCGTGGTTTCTCTTGAGGTAGACCAACTCCTCTCTCAGCCCCTCAATCTGCATGCTCAGGTCCTTTTTGGACATATTCAGCTCTTCCAGAACACACCTCAGCCTAGCGATGTCTGCTTCCACTGACTGACGCATGGACAGCTCGGTCTCATACCTACATCATAAAACATTAAATTATTTACAGTGTACCAGTGTGTCTCAACTTGCTCTGTAATCATTGAACGTGAGCTATTTCACGGTGTGAGCTTTTTTACATGACAGACGGCATCAATATTTTTATTTGTACACTAGACCGGAATCAGTCGGTCACTTTTCTGGTATTGAGTCACAATATTTGTCTGAGTGAGTGGACAAAAGATTTGGCAAATTGGTGAGTGAACTCACTTCATTCTGAAGTCTTCAGCGGCAAGCCTGGCATTGTCAATGCTTAGATGGACAGCACCATTCATACGGATGGCTTCCTGTATCTGAAAAGAAAATGTATACTTTTGTTTTTGTTTTAATTCTAAATAAAATACATAGTGCAAGTTTTTCAATATGTGGCATGAAATAAAAGTGGAACAGTACTGGCATACAAAAGCTTACCTTGGATTGGAGGTCACTGATGATGACATGGGATGAACCATAGTCGCGAGCACTGGGGGAGGTCTTGGCCTCCAGGAACTGGCGGATCTTCAGCTCCAGCTCAGCATTGGCCTTCTCCAAGGTGTGAACTTTGGCCAGGTAGGTGGCCAGACGGTCGTTCAGGTTCTGCATGCAGAACTTCTCGTTGCCGATGACATGACTGTCACTTCCTCCACCAGACATACTGAAGCTGGAGCCTCCACCGAAGCCAGCACCACCACCGAAACTGCCACCACCAGCAGAGAAGGACCTGGAGGCTCTGGCACTGGAGATGCGCACCCCAGAGCCACCTGCACCCCCATACACGCTGCCGGCCCTAATGCCACTGTTGCGGCTGCCTCCACCAGACATGGACATGGACATGCCACCACCTCCAGACATGGACATGCCACCACCTCCAGACATGGACATACGCGAGGAACCCATAGATGAGCCCTTCATGGATCTGCTTGAGGAGGATCTGAAGCTGCTGCTGGAGAAGGACATGTTGGTGGAGTCTGCTGATGTCTTACTGCTCTGGCTGGAGAGAAGTGAGTGCAGAGCAGTTGGTCTAAGCTCCTTTTATGCTGTGAGAGGAGAGGAGGACACAGACGACACTTGAACTCAATACAGTAATTACATACTTTAAAAGGGCACGCCAGGCATGCCAAAGTTGTTAAGATTCAAACCTGTTGAGCCTACAAAAGCAACTGTTGATTTTAGACTGTTCGTTCCATTGAAGGTCACCAATGCAAACAAGTCATATAATTATAATTTTTGACTGTTGAGAAACAGATGACATTTGAAGGTAATCCCTAACTGTAGAACTGGTAGTTAGGATGACCTGACAGCCTTGAGGCCTAACTTGATCTTTAGATTAATACTAGGGTGAGACAAGGATGACACAGTTACTGTATGTGAGAACTCCACCTACATAAACAATCAATCATGTATTATTTCCAAATCACATCTATTGTATTGCACATGACACAATCAAAGTTCCTGTGAAGATTCTAGAGTAGAGAATACTGAATTGGTTGACTTGTTTAACATTGCTTTACACTGTAAAGGAGTGTACAGTAGACAGGATTTCAAAACCACTTATATATATATTTTTTTWAATGTAAAAACTTTTTTGTGATATTCAATTGGTAGTTACAGTCTTGTTCCATTGCTGCAACTCCCGTACGGACTCGGGAGAGGAAAAGGTCAAGAGCCATGCGTTCTCCGAAACACGACCCTGCCCTGCCAACTACCGGTCCTGGCAACCCAAATTGYGCACACCTGGCAACCATCATTGCGGACACCTGCTCCCCCTCATTAAGCACACCTGGACTTCATCATCACCCTGATTACTCTCCCTTCATATAGCCCTCAGTAAGCCTCAATCATCAGTTAATATTTTGTTCTCTCTCAAGTTCAGTACGCGGCTCATGTTTGTTCTTTCATCATTTCATTAATAAACTCCCCTTCTACACCTGCTCTACTGGGTATGACCATGAAGGAGGTCCTCTGCGTTCTCCACCGCCTCTACACCACTAGCGAGGTTCTCCATACCTCTGACGGAGGGCCTCCTACTACGGGTCGTCACAGTGACCCAGTGATAAGGGAATTATATGCTTAAAGGTAATGATTAAAGAATCCCACCCTGAAACGTAACTAAWTAGTGATTATTTGTTTATGTAGCATGTATAATGAATGATTAAAGTACTAAACGTAAGTCCAATAAGGTTTGGTAGAGAAAAGTGTGTGTGTCTAAGAAAATACCGAGAACAATTCAACTGTTTTTGACCCGACCTGGCTAGAACTCTGAGAAACTTAGAATAGGACAGGGAGTCCTTTTCAAGGTTCCTCTAATCTCGGGGGAATGGAACTGTCGGCTTGGTAGTGATAAACAGTGGTAAGAACTCTGGGGAAGGATTCAACTCACCTACTGTTCGTGTGTATGTATGTGCGTAGGATATCTACTGTTTGTGTGGAGGTATGTACGTAAGTAAGCAAGTTATAAAATGGATGTCTTTGTATTATGGACTTCGGAACGTTCTCTGAATAAACTGTACGAACCTTTTGCATAAGCTGAGTCTTTGCCTAATTATTATTAAACCCATGGTCTTACAAACCTCGGGGATTGGTCAAAGCTTATTGATTGTTAGTTATTATCATTGGGATTGAAAATTCTCGTGACACCCAGTCCCGCAGCCTACCCAGCAGTCCGCCCAGGTCAGAGATGCCCGACTGTCCCTTCCGGAGAAGTATGACGGCATTCCATCGAAATGCCGTGTCTTCCTACTCTAATGCTCCCTCTATTTCGTCTATCAGATGGGAGCCCCCACCAGCAAGAGGTCCATGGTTGCCACGGTCATTTCCCTGCTGAATGGTAGGGCGTTGGAGTGGGTTACAGCCATCTGGGAGAGAGGAGGAGCTGGGTTCCTATGAGAGATTCATGGCTCTGTTCAGGGCGGTCTTAAACCATCCTACAAAGGGCAGGGAGGAAGGTAAGTGACTTTTCGAACTCCAGCAGGATAACCAGACCGCTGTGGAGTACGTCCTAATCTTTTGGACTGTGGCAACCTTGCCTCCTCCCTGAACTTAACTTCTGACCTGCACTCCTCTCCTTTTCCTGTCCAAGCCCTGGATATGTGACCATTGGGATCCGGCACAATTACGCACRTCACAGCACCACTCACCCTCACCGTGGGACCCAAGCACCAGGAAAGCCTTTCCTTCCTCATCATCACCGCACCCGTAGACAAAGTCATCCTTGGCCTCCAACTCCATAACCCCACCATCTTCTCGTCAAAGATGAGAGTCACCACCTGGGGACCAGGATGCTGGAGGACCTACTTTCCCCCACCCTGTGGTTCCACGTTGATGGAGGGCCCTGTGCGTGTCCTCCTGCCCATCAATTGGTCCTGCCGTATTGTTAGCCCAGTGTTTTGGGATGTAGATGTGGACATCTGCCAGGCTCTAGAGAGGGAATCCGCTCCTGCCCTCCAGAGCACATCTACATCACAACAGGGGTAAGAGATCGGCTGTTGACCTGGGCACACACATCTCTCGCCGCTGGACACCCAGGTATCACCTGCACCATCTAATCCCTTTCCGATAAATACTGGTGGCCCACTTTGGTGAAGGACGTCGCTCACTATGTCAACTCATGTTCGGTATCTACTCAATCCAAATCTCCCCGGCACGCTCCAGCAGGAAAACTACTTCCTGTGCCTCAGCAGCCTTGGTCACATCTGTCCATAGACTTTGTACGAATCTCCCCCTTTCTGATGGTTTTACTACTATTCTGGTTGTTGACAGATTCTCTAAATCTTGCCGTTTTACTCCTCTCTCTGGTCTACCTTCTGGCACTATGGCCTTTTGGAGGACATTGTTTCCGACCGTGGTCCCCAATTCACATTGCGGGTCTGCAAAACCTTTTTGGAGAAGCTGCGGGCCACGGTCAGCCTCATATCCGGGTACCGGCCTGAGTCTAACGGGCAGGTGGAGAGGACCAACCAGGAGCTGGGGAGGTTCTTAAGGAGTCACTGCCAGGACTGGTAGGGAGAGTGGGCCCGGTTCCTTCCCTGGGAAGAATATGCCCAGAACTCACCTCGTCACTCCTCCACCGGGCTGACTCCCTTCCAGTKTGTCCTGGGATATCAGCCGGCCCTGGCTCCATGGACTCTGAGCTAGACCAAGGCCCCTGCAGTGGACGAGTGATTCCAGCACACAGAGGAGGAGTGGAACCCCGCACTTGTGAGGCTCCAGCGTGCCGTCTGCCGTCAGAAGGATCAGGCGGACCGCCACCGCAGCGAGGCTAACGTGTTCCATCCTTGTGATCGCTTCTGGCTCTCCACCAGGAACCTTCCACTCCACCTGCCCTGCCGGAAGCTGAGCCCCCGGTTTGTGGGGCCCTTCAAGGTCCTCCGGAGGGTCGATGAGGTAACTTATCATTTTGACTCCCAACGTCGTGGGGGTCGGCTCCAGTATCTGGTGGACTGGGAGGGGTACGGTCCTGAGGAGCACTTTTGGGTACCGGTAGCAGAAATCCTGGACCCCAACATCATCCGGGATTTCCATCTCCGCCGTCCGGACCGGCCCACTCCTTGTCCTCGTGGCCGGCTTTTTCCTATGGCTGGAGCCGCGCATCGGGGGTGGTACTGTCACTCCTGCTCCCTCCCTCGGGCACTTGACGTTGCCAGTTCACTAACCACCGGTCCTGGCAACCATTGCGCACATCTGCTCCTCATTAAGCACACCTGGACTTCATCACCACCCTGATTACTCTCCCTTCATGTAAGCCTCAGTCATTAGGCAGGATTGTTTTCTCTCACATTCAGTAAGCTTCTCATGTTTGTTCTTTTGTATCGTTTCATTATTAAACTCACCTTCTGCACCTGCCTCCTGACTCCCTACGTATACGTTACATTACAGCAAGTCCTTATTAAAGTTTACTGTGATTTATTTATTTTTTATTATTATGTTTAGAACGGTTCTGTAAGGTTGGCCAAATATAATATTTTTTAAGCACATTGCCTTACATTTCTGGAGTCGCATGAGAACTCTGCCTTTTTAATTGAAATGCTCAAGTTACTCAAGAAAACAGATGATCAAGAAAACAAGTAAGATTGTTTTCAACCATATGCAATATCTAAACTACACAAGCACCATATCTGATAAAATCGTAGTTTTCCACCAACAAGTGAAACTTCATGGGTTTGTTCCAATGAAAAGAGAGTGACGCTAACTTGAAGCCAAAAACATCACACACCTTTTTAGAGCTTTTGTATCATTCATCAAAGTAGGATATACTGTACCTGTTGTACAGGCTACACCTGAAGAAAAGCAACACAAGCATGACCTGTCTATTCAAAGTATGCCAACCGCTGAACTCATAACAGTGTATAATACTAATGATGCTACAGAGAAAACATCCCTATTCATGGTCAATCAGGTTGACAAAGGTGACAAACCAGTTTCTACATCTTCGTAACTAAGTTTTACAACCTCCAACAGAGGAAATGATTGTACACCAGAACACTAACATATGGTATCTCAGTGCCCTGCAGAGTTCAATGACATCAAACTGACAACATTTGGAAACAAAATGTGTCGAAAAAGCAGTCATTTTTWAAATATAACATATAACTTTTTTATTTTTGCAATCTATATAATTTTGACTATCTGCAAAGGGGGAGTAGTATAAAATTCTTAAATGGTGATTAGCCTAATGTTTTATCTCAATGTATYCAATATCAAAATAAAGAGTATGTCAGTAACCTAATACCCATTAACCATTTCTCTGTAGATCCAAAAGTATCTACATTTGACTGTGAAGTACCATAACTTGAATGGGATTATTGACACAAATGCTAAAATGTTAGCATTTGGAAACGGTGCCAGGGAAACTACAGTTGCTTGCGAAAGTATTCACCCCCTGTCACGTTCCTGACCTTATTTTCCTTGTTTTGTATTTATTTAGTATGGTCAGGGCGTGAGTTGGGGTGTGTTGTCTATGTGTGTTTTCTATGTTGGGATTTTGTGTTCGGCCTGGTATGATTCTCAATCAGAGGCAGCTGTCAATCGTTGTCCCTGATTGAGAATCATACTTAGGCAGCTGGGGTTTCACGTTTGGTTTGTGGGTGTTTGTTCCTGTGTTAGTGTTTTTTTTATAACCAAACCCTGATCTGTACTTCTCCACAACTTTGTCCCTGACCTGTTTGGAGAGCTCCTTGGTCTTCATGGTGCCGCTTGCTTGGGGATGCACTTTGCTTAGTGGTGTTGCAGACCCTGGGGCCTTTCAGAACAGGTGTATATATACTGAGATCATGTAACAGATCATGTGACACTTAGATTGCACACAGGTGGACCTTATTTAACTAATTATGTGACTTCTGAAGGTAATTGGTTGCACCAGATCTTATTTAGGGGCTTCATAGCAAAGGGGGTGAACACATATGCACGCACCAGTTTTCTGTTTTAATTTTATTTTTTAAAACAAGTTATTTTTTTCATTTCACTTTGTGTATGTCCATTACATGAAATCCAAATAAAAAACATTTCAATTACAGGTTTTAATGCAACAAAATAGGGAAAATGCCACGGGTGGTATACTTTTGCAAGGCACTGTAAACCAAAGCATGGATTGTTGTCATACCTTGTCCATAGACTGCTTACAGAGTAAAGAAACCAATATGTAATTTTGTAATTTGGGTTAACTATCCCTTTATCCCAGGGGCCAGGGCCCAACCTGGAGTTAGCCGACAAGTCAAACTCCAATGGGCTCACTTGAATCTGTGGCCACTGCGAGTGCAAACATTTTCAGAACTTCTGTGGTTCAATTCAAACATCATGACAGTTGAAGGGCACCATGCTAAAAATTGCAGTTCAGTGAAAGCTAAAGTTAGCTAATTTAGGTAGATAGGTAGTTAACTGTAGTCATATTACTTGCTTTGCCATGTTTTATGGTCCTTTCATACAAGCTACCGTCATCTTCTGAGAAACATTTAATAAATTAAGCCATGAAGCTTTGTTGAATCAAGCTGGCTAGCTTTGTAATGTTAGCTTGCTAAGCTAAGTTAGACCCATACTTGAGGAGAAAATATATGTGACGTAGAGCAAACATAAGAATAAAAACTCAATGTCAATTTTTCTAAAAGTTAAGCCATCAAACTGAGTGAACTCAAATAATTTTTCAATTTCTTTGACTGAGCATTGGAAAGGGGCTAGCTAGCTAGCTAACTTACTGTAGGCCTACAAACCTACAGCGGGCTTATAGCCCTGCTCATCAATTTCTAGTTGTTGAATGCATGCACCAAATGTGTYTGTGGTAAGCCAACACAAATACAGGCTTCAAGTTTTACTAGATAGCCATTGATATTCTTCTCATTGTTGTAATTAGAGACTTCCTTACTTTGGTAATTTGTTATATACCACAGATATTTTTTTTCTGTCAGTGGCGTCCCCTGGAGCCTTGATTGCACATTAAAGTAAATATAAAGAAATCCACCTCAAACTTTCATCTCAAACAGACATTTAAAAAATGCTTGCTATTTCCTCATRGAGTAGCTGGCCAATCAGCGGTCTACTCGCATGACTATTTTTAATGACCGGTATACGCCCACACCATTCTCTTGCTGGGGTATGCCCACACCATTCTCTTGCTGGGGTATACCCACACCATTTCAACACAGAAAAGCTTATTTTTAATATACTTAATAAAATAATGGGAAAGAAAACTATTTCACTAATGAATTATAGGTCATATTTCATATTTCTCGTGGTCCCGTGTGGCTCAGTTGGTAGAGCATGGCGCTTGCAACGCCAGGGTTGTGGGTTCATTCCCCACGGGGGGACCAGGATGAATATGTATGAACTTTCCAATTTGTAAGTCGCTCTGGATAAGAGCGTCTGCTAAATGACTTAAATGTAATAGAAATCTGGAAACACTGGACAGTTACTCTAAAGGTACCTGTCACAGTTTCACAGAGTTTCAGAATCTCTTGAAGTTTACCAGAGCAGAAAAGCTCTTCAACTCAGTAGGCCATTTAAAAAGGCCTAAAATAACACAACGCACTTCATTGTCCGTAGTCACAGCAAACAACAGGAATTTGAATTCTGCTCTCTGCATTTCTCAACCCTCCACACACATCATACAGACACACAGTTGAGAGGAGCACAGGGTCAAGCTGCAGTGCAGCACCCCTGGATGGCGAGCATGTTGTGGGGTTAAGGTACGGTAGGGGATTATTGTTAGGATATGAACCCAGCAGCCCTCCAGTTGCCAGATCAATTTCCCCCCTTTTATTCCAGCGCCCGGCCTTGGATTTGAACAGGCGACCTGTTGGGCTACCTACAACCCCACAAAATGTTTTGCTGGTAGTTACACTATCCATGCCAGAAAAATAAAACTGAATCACATTCATATCCTACGAGGCAGATGGCTTTTGTATTTGAAGCCCTCTGCCATAGAAGTGATAGAACTGCATTACTATGTCATGGCATAAGAGGGCAGCATTGCCTCTGATTAAACAGTATGACACTTCACATACAGTAGAGAGCAAAAAATAGCAGTTCAAAAAAATGCAATGTTACTCTGTGTGTAGGCCAGAGAATGCTAGTGGAAGGAGCATTAGAAGGACAGGCTCATTGTAATGGCTGGAGTGGAATAAATGGAATGGAGTCAAACATGTGGTTTCTATGAATTTGATGTGTTTAATACAGTTCTGTTTATTCCATTCCAGCCATTACAATGAGCCCATCCTCCTATAGGTCATCCCACCAGCCTCCTCTGGTGTAAACCTTTGCCATTTTTCAGTGAAATCGACTTGATCAATTATGTTAGTGCATATTATGTTAGGATCTAGGCTCATCTGTTTGGCATAGCCTAACTCTACAGGGTAGAGTATGCTATACTGTATCAAAATAATAATAATTTCAATAGATATCATGGTACTACCTACTCAACTATTCAAAACAGCAATATAATCAATCTTGGCCTAATTGCCACAACTATGTTGTCAATAGCTTTGATTTTATAAAATGATTCCGTCAAATCAAACAAAAATTAAACAAAAGTTTTATGGGCTTAGTTTTATTGACGAATCTCTCTGAAGGTATCAGAGGGCTTATATAAATCCCAAGATGCAAGTTTACACAACCCAATTGAATCACAGCTTCTAAGACAGGTTGACAGTAGGCATCAGAGGGATCGTGTTCTGTTCTGTGAAGTCCCCGTTTTAAGATGTCTCACTTGGTATTGGTCACACTGATCACCTTGCCGTCAACACTTTCCTTGATGATAGTCACCAACTTGTGTGTTTTGGTGGCTGTCGAGACACTGCAAGGTCAGAGACAGCATTGTCAGGTAGACTTACTTTGGCTCAATTGTTCTTGCCATACAATCTTTATTTCAATTGAATGTGATACTTTGGAAGATTTGTGCGGGATGAGGTGTAGAAGCCCAGACTCACCTGCCTGTCATTTCTCCGTCCAGCAGTCTCCTGTACTCCGCGATCTCCATCTCCAGCCTGGTCTTGATGTCCAGCAGCATCTGGTATTCCTGGCCCTGGCGCTCCAAGTCACCACGTATCTGACCAAGATGGCCCTCTAAGCTGGTCACCTGCATCTGATAACTCAATAGCATATTGGCATAGCGGTTCTGTGTGTCAGCCAGGGTGCCCTCCAGGGATGCTTTCTATTAGACAAGAATACGTAAAAGAGAAATTAATAGGCGCTGTGACATACTGTAGACGATTGGTGGTTAATAAACCCCCAAAAATAAAATAAAAATTAAACTTGGCGTTTGTAGTTAATCTCACCATGCTGAGTTCAGATTGGAATTCGATTTCTAGACTTTGCATTATGCGTTTAACTTCAGTGATTTCAGATTGGGATGATTGGACGGTTTCGGTGCTGCGCGCGACAGTTTTCTGGATTTCTTCTGTCTGTAAAAGACAGAAAGGGCATAGTTAGCTATCAAATTCACTGAAGAAAAAAATCGAAACAATTAGTTTAAAAAATGATCATACCATTGGTCAAAAATAAAAGATCTGGTATTGTACCTTTGCATTGAACCAGCTCTCCAGTTCTTTGTGGTTCTTGGCAGCAACAGCATCGTAGTGCTCACGGATCTCAGCCATGACTTTGGTGAGGTCTTCCTGTGGTGCAGCATCAACCTCCACGTTGACCGTCTGACTACCCACCTGTGCCCGAAGGGCCTTGACCTCCTGAAGAAGAAATAACAGAAGATCAAGTGTCAACCTCCCCCCCTTTGACGACTTGGTACTTAGTACAATCATTCAGGCGCACCTCTTTGTGGTTCTTCTTGAGGTGGACCATCTCCTCCTTCAGCTCCTCAACCTCCATCTCCAGGTTGGATCCTCCAATGGTCAGCTCGTCCCTCACCCGCCTCAGCCCAGCAATATCAGCCTCCACACATTGCGTCACAGCCAGCTCATTCTCATACCTGTGTAACATCAAAACACCAACAGGTTGCCTTTTGTTTGGCAACATCTGTACTATACTTCTTGTACCACACTTTTTTCCCATTTTCATAGAGGTTGCATTAATGGATAGTCGCTGATGTATTATACCGCTATACCACAGTCATTCTCACACTCACTTGACTTGAAAGTCATCTGCTGCCAGCTTAGCATTGTCAATAGCCAGGTATAATCCTCCATTCATATGAGTGGCATCAAATATCTGAAAGGGGGCACAGAGGAATGTCACTGTCRCAATGGAATAGAAAGAAGACGGGTRCAATGCCAATCACAAATGTTGGGATAAATGGAAAGAATAATTGGCAAGAAATTTAATCTGGATCACAACTGTACAGAGAGTTACACAAACCTACTGTAAAAGAAACAGAAACTATTCTGAAATCTGCTAATATGGGTTGCATGGGATGCAAAAAGAGAGAACACATTCAATTTGACATGAAACAGGCTCAGGTAGCCTGTCTTCACTCTTGTTTTACAGTGCCTGGCGTTATTTGGATCATTTTCAAAMGTTTAACAACACAGAATGAGAACCAAGCATATGTTAACCCCTAAGGCATGGCCAATTYTTTTCTTGAGCGGATGGTCAGAGGGCTGGAACATAATTATAAATCATTTATACTCTGCAAATTGACGCAAGAAGCCCAAACAGATGTTGTATTTGACAAAAACATAACCATTTCAAACCTTGATTACTTTGGTACATGATCACATACTGTGTCTCTCTATTTATGAGTGGAAATACTTGGGAATAGCTTTCCTAAATAAAACATGTAGGTGAATTCCTAGAGATTTTTAAGTATTTTATGTCCAAAAAAAGAAGAAAAGAAGCATCCCTTACCAAATAAACCCTTTTTAATATAAGTCTTTAGGCCTCAGGGAAACTCAGTTTGGATCACAGGAGGCTGGAGGCTCATAATAATGGCATTGGAAACCTTGTGTTTGATGTATTTGATACCATTCCACTCCAGTAACATGAGTCCGTTCTCCCCAATTAAGGTGCCACCAACCTCCTGTGGTTTGGATGTGGCTCAGAGTGAGTGGAAACAGAAAAAGCAGTTGATGCAAAAATACCCACTCAGCTTTTATCTTACTGAGGGGTCTAATCCAACAGAATTGGACGTATATAAACATCGTGCTTCATTTTGTGCATAAAATGGCTTTAAGTTTATCCATTGATGTCAATGAACACTATTCAAATAGATTTTAAAAAAAAAATCAATGTATCCAAGCAACAGTCTTTTCTGAATGCTTATTATTTTGTATCTAAAGGGAGCACAGAGGGCATGACGACGCTCACACCATTATACTGACACTAAGGCCCATTTTTCTAAACCTCTTCCACATTCCCTCTACCATTCCCTTCACAACAGTCTGACTCTGTTCAATAGAAGCTACCTGTTTAGCAGAGGATTGTTTTGGGGGACTTACCTGGTTTTGGAGTTTGCCGATGACGACTTTGAAGGCAGTGCAGTCATGAGCCTCAGGTGTGGCTTTTTTCTCCAGGGACTGGTGGATCTTCACCTCCAGATCAGCGTTGGCCTTCTCCAGTGAGCGGACCTTGTCCAGGTAGGAGGCTAGACGATCATTCAGGTTCTGCATGGTGGCCTTCTTATTTTCGTTCAGGTAGACAGCGTCGGCCAGGCTGGAGCTACCACCAGCCTCACTGCCAGCAGAGAAGGTGCTGGAGGCACTGGAGATGCGCACCCCGGACCCACCGGCACCCCCGTACACGCTGCCGGCCCTCATGGCGCGGATGTGTCTACCTCCACTAGACATGGACATGTGGCGAAAGGAGCCCATAGATGCAGAGGACATGAAGCTGTTGCTGGAGAAGGAGGTCATGGTGGCGGAAGTTGCTGTCTGGTCTGAGTAGAGAAGAGTGAGTGAAGAGTCATTGGACACAGGYCTTTTTATGAGGGAGAGGAGAGGGGGCTCTACCCAGATGACATAAGGTGAAATCACTCCACCCTTAGCCAAAAGCTAACGAAAACAAATTAAAAGGCTCACTGATCAAGTACGGGCGGGGAGGAGAGTCAATAGAAGATCTGTGGAATCTAAATTCTAACCTGTTTCACAACAAAATAATGACTTTCTTAGGACTTGCATCTTTGGCCAAACAGGTACTATTGTTTGGTGCAGGTAGTAGGCTACTTATCTTAAGAGAACTTGGGGGGATGTACTGTATCTGGGTGAGTCTGGACATCTTTCTCTTGATAGACAGGTTAAGCGGCAATGTGAGTTGAGACCAGTCCACCTTTTGTGCCCTTTAGTGCCTCCTATGTCCCCCAAAGGTCAATTCACAATACTCCTCCAGCTCTGTGCAATACTCCCTTGAGTGATCTAGATTATTTTTGTAAGAAATATTGATGTTACTGAACATTGTTCAAGCCAAAATCAGAAAGACACATGAAGCTTGAATGTGTTTTTAAAACACTATGATTAATGTCTTCTGCTTACTTATTTAACAGCCATTCCAGTGCACATAATTGATAAAATATTTTGAATTGATGGCGCAGCACTTAATCCAAATTATAAAAAATTATATTGTGGACATTTTCTTCGACAAAAGTAACACAGAAGTCGTACTTTGAGGTGTACTGTCAATAAACATTCAACAGACACAGGATTCTAAATAAAAAATGTTCATTTGTAGCACTGGTGTGGGATTAATCAAGGTAGGTTACTGTTTGAAGAATTAACCCTTTCCCTTTCTTTCTGTGCCAYCAAATTACTACTGGTAAAGTTGGCAGTTTGTTAGCTAGCTATCTAGCTAATGATATAACATGATGACAACAAGGTTATTTACAAGTAGTTAGCGGAAGCATGGAAGAGGAGTTGTGGGGGTGCTTTCCTGGTGACGCTGTCGGTGATTTATTTACCATTTAAGGTACACTTAACCAGCATAGCTACCACAGCATTCTGCAGCGATACGCCATTCCATCGGGTTTGCGCTTAGTGGGACWATCATTTGTTTTTCAACAGGACAATGACCCAAAACACACCACTAGGCTGTGTAAGGGCTATTTGACCCAGAAGTAGAGTGATGGATTGTTGCATCAGGTGACCTGGCCCCCACAATCACCCAACCTCAACCCAATTGAGATGGTTTGGGATGAGTTGGACCACAGACTGAAGGAAAAGCAGCCAACAAGTGCTCAGCATATGTGGGAACTCCTTCAAGACTGTTGGAAAAGCATTCCAGGTGACTACCTCATGAAGCTGGTTGAGAGAATGCCAAGAGTCATCAAGGCAAAGGGTGGCTACTTTGTGGAATCTAACATATAAAATACATTTTGATATTTTTAACCCTTTTTTGTTTACTACATGATTCCATATGTGTTATTTCATAGTTTTGAACTCTTCAGTATTATTCTACAATGTAGAAAAACCCTTGAATGAGTAGGTGTGTCCAAACTTTGGACTGGTACTGTAAGAACAGACTGTAAGTATTTGCACTCTATTGCACTTGTTTTACCAGTCTCAACATATAGCCTTAGGCCTAATGTATATATCAAGATGTTCAATCAATGATATTTACAGTGGTGGAAAAAGTACCCAATCGTCATACTTGAGTAAAATTAAAGATACCTTAATAGAAAATGGGTCATCCAGTAAAATACTACTTGAATAAAAGTCTAAAAGTATTTTGTTTAAAATATACTTAAGTATCAAAAGTTAATTTAATTGCAAAAATATACTTAAGTATCAAAAGTAAAAGTATAAATTATTTCAAATTCCTTATGTTAAGCGAATCAGATGGCACGATTTTCCTGTTGCGTTTGACAGATAGCCAGAGGCACACTCAGACATAATTTACTAACAAACCATTTGTGTTTAGTGAGTCAGCCAAATCAGAGGCAGTAGGGATGACCAGAGATGTTCTATTGATAAGTGTGTGAATTTGGCAATTTTCCTGTCCTGCTAAGTACTTTTGAGTGTCAGGGAAAATATATGGAGTAAAAAGTACATTATTTTCTTCAGGAATGTGGTAGAGTAAAAGTCAAAGTTGATAGAAATATAAGTTGTAAAGTGAAGTACCGGTACCTCAAAAACTACTTAAGTGGTACTAGAATTTTTTTTTACTTAAGTATTTTTACACAACTGGATATTTAAGAAAGCCTGAAAATTCAAGAATGTAGTAGAGAAAATAGGCTATCAATTTAGAATGTTCTTGACCAGTCCACTGTAATACTCCAAATTATATTTGCTGTCGGTTGACTGTACACCTCCAAACAATCAACAATTTCTTTTGGACATTGTAACAGGAGAGGTTTCTATTTAGAAAAATCCCTATGCTAGTCTTATGAATATTTTAATGTGGTAATTTCAGTGCTGTTTTTGCTGAAAGAAAAGGTATTCCTTCATTGAAAAGATATTTCACAAAAATTCATTTATTGTTTTATGGCATAATTCACAAAATATTTTAATTCATATATATATAATTATAACTTTTGTTGGAACTGCATGTTTGTCAAATAAAGCAAAATGTGTAATTGTGAACTAAACTATTGATWAAAAAAAATATATGTTTTAAATTCCAAATCGGTTGTCTGCAGCATGCAATACAGGAAGTCTRTGGCATGTACCAAACTCACTTACAGGACCATACATATTTTCTGACTAAACTGAAGACTTACTTGTTACCTTACTTATTCTGGGTGCCTGGCTGCCATCCTGGCTATTTGCGGTGCTCCCTGGTTGCTCTATGACAGGATGGCTGAGATTGCATTAAAGGCCCAAAGCAGCCATTTTTATATCCCTATCAAATAATTTCTGGTTAACAATTAAGTACCTCACTGTGATTGTTTTCAATTAWWATTGTCCAAAAGACACAAACATTTTGCTAGACTGTCTGGGAGTGGTCTGAGTGGGGAGGGGAAAACTGAAAACTAAATGTTATTGGCAGAGAGATTGGAACTCTCTTTCTTATTAATCTAATGACTAATTATTAGTGATGTCACCAGGTAGGCCAAAACTCCTTTYCACTAAAACAGGCTGACATTTCAGGCGGTCTTTTCAAACAGCTCTTACACTAAAAGGCCATTATAATCCTTTTCACAATTTTACAGTATTATTCCAAACTCATAGTGTGGAAATATATATAAAACACTGGAACATCGCATTTAGACTGCAATGGGCCTTTAATAACAGTAAATTATCCAAATTTACCAAGGGCAAGAAACGTGGGGTTCRTGACATTTTAGAATTGGTATTGACCATCTCGATGGCAACCACAGCTGTCAAAATTGTCACTACTTTGTAGGAAACAGTTTTGATGTAAACATTTCTTTAAATTAAAAAAAGCGCAAGAGACAAAAATGTAGTTTCATCACCTCGGATCACTTTTATTTCTTAATCGCTCTGAGCAAGGTTGACAGCAGGCATCAGAGGGTTTGTGTTCTGATCTGTGTGGCTCCCCAATTCAAGATTTATCCTCATCCACGATCTCTTGCACAGCGTCTGAGTTGACCACCTCGCCGTCAACAATCTCCTGCACATAGGTCACAACCTTCTGCAAAAAGGTATTAGTGGTGGTGGCGGTTGACGGACTGTGGAGGCAGAGACAATATTGTTAGAAAGGCCTACTTTGGCTCAATTATTTTTGGCGCACACATTTCAAGACTGTTTTTCAATGATTTGTGTAAAGATCCAGGCTCACCTGGAAAACTCTCCATCAAGCAGCCTCCTGTACTCAGCGATCTCCATCTCCAACCTGGTCTTGATGTCCAGTAGCATTCTGTACTGTTGGCCCTGGCGGTCCAGGTCAGCACGAAGATGACCAAGCTGGTCCTCCAGGCTGGTCACCTGYCTCTGGTAGCCGGCTAGCATATTGGCATAGCGGCTCTGTGTATCAGCCAGGGTGCCTTCCAGGGATGCTTTCTGACAGGAATAAGTAAGAAAGAGAGAAAAATAAACTTTTATAGATGACTGGATGTAAGTGCATAGGTATACAATTTTTCTACTTTGTATTTTTTGTTTATCTCACCATGCTGAGTTGGGATTGGAGTTCGATTTCTAGACTTTGCAGTGTGCGCTTAACTTCAGTGATTTCAGATCTGGATGATTGGAGGGTCTCTGTGCTGACTGCCACGACATTGTTGATTTCTTCTGACTGTGAATGAAAGACAGCATACCGTAGRGGGTCATTACTGATTACATTCACTGAAGACTATAACTGGAAAACATAAACATGTCATTGGCCAAAAAGAAAGGATGCAGTATAACCTTGGCATTGAACCAGCCCTCCAGATCTTTACAGTTCTTGTTAGCGATGGCCTCGTAGTGGTCGCGGATTTCAGCCATGACTTTGGTGAGGTCTTCCTGTGGTGCAGCGTCCACCTCCACGTTGACCTGGCCGCTCATCTGATTATGCATGGCCAAGAGGTCCTGGGAAGAAAGCATTAACATATATCTGGTCAATATTCAATCCTTCAATCCTGTTCAATCAAACATAGTAGCCTAATGTTGAATCATAGCAGCGTTCACCCCATAGCCTCTGCTTGAGGTCTTTGTCAAACCCACCTCCTCGTGGTTCATCTTGAGGTGGGTCAACTCCTCTCTAAGCCCCTCAATCTGCATCTCCAGGTCAGATCTGGCCATGGTCAGCTCGTCCAGCACCCTCCTCAGCCCATTGATGTCGGCCTCCACAGCCTGCCTCATAGCCAGCTCCTTCTCATACCTTTGTAACAGCATCAACAAGGTTCTTAGTTCTAACTTTTTTTCATGTCAGCTATTTTATCTTACTGATCATTTATGCAAACAAAGATGATATTTTTCTGCCATATGTGCTGTATGTTTATTGTCTAAATTAGTGATTGATTTCAACATTATTGTATAACACATTTTGAGAATAATCTATAGAGGCACAACATGAAATGTCTTTTAGTCCCACCCTGTAGTTGTTCTGTATCAGTTATTCTCAGACTCACTTTGCTTGAAAGTCATCTGTGGCCAGCTTAGCGTTGTCAATGGCCAGGTGGATTCCTCCATTCAAATGAGTGGCATCAACGATCTGAAAGAGGGCACAGAGGTATGTCTCCGGTTTTATGGGTGGATTACTGAGATCAGATTTCACATAGACATTTTTCTGTGGACCAGAAGCATTGTTTGGCAGTGTGTAGTGGGTGTAGTGGTGTGTATCCGACGTTAAGAGAACAAAGCTCTGTAAATACACCACAGTGAAAGCTTCACAATGGAATAGAAGACAGCGGAGGGTAAAATGGCGATTGAAAATAGCTGCGATCATCTGATGGAAAGTTGATCACTATAGGTCAAAAAATAGGAACATTCTATTGTGAAAGAGGCATTTCTATGTAGGCTTTGTGGTTGCACTGGACAAAAATGTATCTGCTTACATGCAACTGATAAGCATGTTAGCAAAACTAGCTATAATGCACATACTGACAGCTGAACTAAAATGTGAAAATCTAGCGTACATTTATTCTTCAGGTAAATATTGAAGTCTCCCTTTCTAAATACACCCTCATCCTTAGTGAAAACGTTTTGCCTCTGCGGAGCTCTGTTTGGGTGTGGCTCGAGACACAAGACAAAAAAAACTCCTTACGRGAAACTTTGTCTGGAATATCTTTCAGCTGATGCAGCTCATATTCACAAACATTGGGCATTATTGGGACAAGTAGTCAAATCTGAGCAACTGCCCGTTCCTGAAAAACTGACTGCACCCCTCCACAACAACACCCTTAAAAATAAATAAACCATTACGTTGTTCTGCCGACAGAATTTTATTTTTTTGTTTGTCATTGAAAAAACCCAGTGTGCATTTGCTTTAAACTGACCTCTCATTTTCATATGGACTTTACACTAATCTGTCTTCCTGTGTACAATGTTACTTCTTTGCTATATAGCACTTTCTGCCAGATGTTAATTTTATAGTATCTCAGCCTGGAATTGGTGGCCTTACCCTGTCTTGGAGCTCATGGATGGTGACCTTGAAGGCAGTGCAGTCATGAAATTCTGTCTTGGTCTTGGCCACCAGGAACATGCMGATCTTGTGCTCCAGATCAGCGTTGGCCGTCTCCAGGGAGCGGACCTTGTCCAGGTAAGTGGCCAGACGGTCGTTCAGGTTCTGCATGGTGGATTTCTTGTTCTCGTTCACATCGACAGAGTCAGACACGTTGAAGCCACCAGCCCCACCACCCATGCCAAAACCACCACCAGCAGAGTAAGTGTTAGAGGCATTGGAGATGCGCACCCCGGAGCCACCTGCATCCCCGTACACGCTGCCGGCCCTCATGGCGCTGATCTGTCCACCTCCCATGCTACCACCGGAATAGCGAGGATAGCCCATTCTCATGGATCCACCAGAGGCCACAAAGCTGCGGTTTGAGAAGGAGGTCATGGTGCTGTCCTACTGCTCGGGCTGGAGGGGAACGAGTGCAGAGCGGTTGGACACGGCTCCTTTTATGCCAGACAATGAGGGAGGGAGAGGGGGGTTTGAGGTTTATACACAGGTGAATGTGTGGGAAATTCCATCCATACAGCACACGGCCGGTAACTCAGGGAAGAAATAAGAAACATGTCAATAAAGCATAGGGTTTGGTCCTTGTTTAGGGAACATGAGCCTTTGCTTTTAATCTTTGTCCATACACTGCACCTATAGTTTTAGAAGAATCGAGCAATTGGCCACACTTTTAAGTTGCTATTTCCTTCAGGACTTAACTGATTATTCTGATTATAACCTACACTACTGTTCAAAAGTTTGGGGTCACTTAGAAATGTCCTTGTTTTTGAAAGAAAAGCAATTTATTTCTCCATTAAAATAACATAAATCAGAAATACGGTGTAGACATTGTTAATGTTGTAAATGACTATTGTAGCTGGAAATGGCTGATTTTTAATGGAATATCTAGATAGGCGTACAGAGGCCTGGCCTTCTAGGTAGAGTTGCAAAGAAAAAGCCATATCTCAGACTGGCCAATAAAAAGAAAAKATTAAGATGGGCAAAAGAACACAGACACTGGACAGAGGAACTCTGCCTAGAAGGCCAGCATCCCGGAGTTACCTCTTCACTGTTGACGTTGAGACTGGTGTTTTGCGGGTACTATTTAATGAAGCTGCCAGTTGAGGACTTGTGAGGTGTCTGTTTCTCAAACTAGACTCTCTAATGTACTTGTCCTCTTGCTCAGTTAAGCACCGGGGCCTCCCACGCCTCTTTCTATTCTGGTTAGAACCAGTTTGCGCTGTTCTGTGAAGGGAGTAGTACACAGCRTTGTATGAGATCTTCAGTTTCTTGGCAATTTCTCGCATGGAATAGCCTTCATTTCTCAGAACAAGAATAGACTGATGAGTTTCAGAAGAAGGTTATTTGTTTCTGGCCATTTTGAGTGAGCCTGTAATCGAACCCACAAATGCTGATGCTCCAGATACTCAACTAGTCTAAAGAAGGTCAGTTTTATTGCTTCTTTAATCAGAACATATCAGTTTTCAGCTTGCTAACATAATTGCAAAAGGGTTTTCTAATGATCAATTAGCCTTTTTATTATGATGAACTTGGATTAGCTAACATAACATGCCATTGGAACACAGGAGTGATGGTTGCTGATAATGGGCCTCTGTACGCCTATGTAGATATTCCATAAAAAATCTGCCGTTTCCAGCTACAATAGTCATTTACAACATTAACAATGTCGACACTGTATTTCTGTTCAATTTGATGTTATTTCTTGGCAGACTCAACAGCCTTGGTTTCTCAAATGATTGCCTCGCCTTCTCTGATAAAGTTCAATGTGTCAAATCGGAGGGCCTGTTGTCCGGACCTCTGGCAGTCTCTATGGGGGTGCCACAGGGTTCAATTTCTCGGGCCAACTCTCTTCTCTGTATACATCAATGATGTCGCTCTTGCTGCTGGTGATTCTCTGATCCACCTCTACGCAGACGACACCATTCTGTATACTTCTGGCCCTTCTTTGGACACTGTGTTAACTAACCTCCAGACGAGCTTTAATGCCATACAACTCTCCATCCGTGGCCTCCAACTGCTCTTAAAACCTCTACAGACCCCCCATCCCGGATCCGGGATCATTCTCATCAGAAACGCTGACTAGAATAGCCTAGCCTAGCCCCACAGGGATATCATATAATATAATTTAATGAAATCACAAGTCCAATACAGCAAATGAAAGATAAACATCTTATGAATCCAGCCAACATGTCCGATTTTTAAAATGTTTTACARCGAAAACACAACATATATTTATGTTAGCTCACCACCATATCCCAACAAACACAGCCATTTTTTCACCGCAAAGATAGCTTTCACAAAACCCACAAATAGAGATAAAATTAATCACTAACCTTTGAACAACTTCATCAGATGACAGTCATATGACATCATGTTATACAATACATTTATGTTTTGTTCGATTATGTGCATATTTATAGCCAGAAATCGTGGTTTTACATTGGCACCATGTTCCGAAATGGCTCCAAAATAGCGAAAGTAATTACAGATAGCAACTAAGAAATACAGAAATACTCATCATACACTTTGATGAAAGATACATGTTGTACATATAATTAAAGATACACTGGTTCTTAATGCAACCGCTGTGTTAGATTTAAAAAATAACTTTAGTAAAAAGCACAGCATGCAATAATCTGAGACAGCGCTCAGCCATTCTCCGCCATGTTGGAGTCAACAGAGTCAACAGAAATACGAAATAACATCATAAATATTCCCTTACCTTTGATGAACTTTCATCAGAATGCAGTGCCAGGAATCCTAGTTCCACAATAAATCGCTGTTTTGTTTTAGAATGTCCATTTCTTCTGTCGAATTAGCAACTTTGGCTAGCATGTGTAGCTCACGTGTCCATACAGATTTGCGCAATGAACGAAAACTTAAAAAAGTTMTATCAAAAGTCGAATAAACTGGTCAAACTCAGTTGAGAATCAATCTTCAGRATGTTTTTCTCACATATATCCAATAACGTCCCAGACTGAGAATTTCTTCATGTCTATATAACTCAGTGCAGACAAAGACATGACATTCCCAATGTGCGCGGCCAAGTACTGGCAATCTCCCTGACCACGCACTCCAAAGACTCTCATCCGGTCCCACATGAAGCTATATGCTTCATTCCACGTTCTACTGCCTGTTGACATCTAGTGGAAGGCGTATGAAGTGCATACAGATTCATAAATATTAGGCAATTGAATAGGCGATGCCTTTCACAGAGACCCATTTCAGAATTTTCACTTCCTGTTTGGAAGTTTGCCTGCCATATGAGTTCTGTTTTACTCACAGATATAATTCAGTTTYAGAAACTTCAGAGTGTTTTCTATCCAATAGTAATAATAATATGCATATCATATGATCTAGGACAGAGTACGAGGCCGTTTAATTTGGGCACAAATTCATCCAAAAGTGAAAATGTCGCCCCCTATCCCTAAGAAGTTTTAAATGCAAGTAAAACTAAATGCATGCTCTTCAACCGATCACTACCCGCACCTGCCCGCCTGTCCAGCATCCCTACTCTGGACGGCTCCGACTTAGAATATGTGGATAACTACAAATACCTAGGTGTCTGGTTAGACTGTAAACTCTCCTTCCAGACTCACATTAAGCATCTCCAATCCAAAATTAAATCTAGAATCGGCGTCCTATTTCGCAACAAAGCCTCCTTCACTCACTCTGCCAAACATACCCTCATAAAACTGACCATCCTACCTATCCTCGACTTCGGCGATGACATTTATAAAATAGCCTCCAACACTCTACTCAACAAACTGGATACAGTCTATCACAGTGCCATCCGTTTTGTCACCAAAGCCCCATATACTACCCACCACTACCCGTACGCTCTCGTTGGCTGGCCCTCGCTTCATACTCGTCGCCAAACCCACTGGCTCCAGGTAATCTACAAGTCTCTGCTAGGGAAAGCCCTGCCTTATCTCAGCTCACTGGTCATCATAGCAGCACCCACTCGTAGCAGCGCTCCAGCAGGTATATGTCACTGGTCACCCCAATGCCAATTCCTCCTTTGGCCGCCTTAACTTCCAGTTCTCTGCTGTCAATGACTGGAACGAACTGCAAAAATCACTGAAGCTGGAGACTCATATCTCCCTCACTAGCTTTAAGCACAAGCTGTCAGAGCAGCTTCATCCCCATAYAGTATTTATTTATTTATCTTGCTCCTTTGCAGCCCAGTATCTCTACTTGCACATTCATCTTCTGTACATCTACCATTCCAGTGTTTAATTTCTATTTTGTAATTACTTCGCCACCATGGTCTATTTATTGCCTTTACTCCCTTATCTTACCTCATTTGCACTCACTGTATATAGACTTTTTGTTTTATTTTTTTTCTACTGTATTATTGACTGTATGTTTTGTTTATTCCATGTGTAACTCTGTGTTTTTGTACGTGTCGAACTGCTATGCTTTATCTTGGCCAGATCGCAGTTGTAAATGAGAACTTGTTCTCAACCAGCCTACCTGGTTAAATAAAGGTGAAATAAAAAAATTAAAATTAAATGCAATGGACAAAAAAATKWGCTTTTCTTTCAAAAACAAGGAAATGTCTAAGTGACCCCAAACYTTTGAACGATAGTGTACATTTTACATCCCGACTACAATGTTGGCTTTGGTTAGTCCAGAAGTCAATTGTTGCAGATAGTGGATTTCGTCGATTGTTGCAGATAGTGAATTTTGTCAGTTGTTGCAGATAGTGGATTTCCACACTTGTATTTCAGACTGTTGATTCGTAAATCAAGTTACCCACTGACATGGGTCAGTGTGTCTTATAGTTCTCTGTAATAGTCTCTTTTGTATTTTGTTTGTTTTTCCATGAGAGACGTTGTTTACAAGTTACAGTTTGTGCCTTGTTTTGTCACTTGGGTAAGCTTTCATTCGTTGTTTTGTCACTTGGGTAAGCTTCATTCGTTTGTTTTGTCACTTGGGTAAGCTTCATTCGTTTGTTTTGTCACTTGGGTAAGCTTCATTCGTTTGTTTTGTCTGACTGCCAAGGGAATCCCAGATCACTGGGTTGGCTGAAGTTCCAAAACACTGTTTGTGGGGTTAATTGTTTAATCCAACAGTGAAAGAGAAAAGCTGATAACTGGTGATCTTATATGAATAAATGACACTTGTCGTTGAATGCACACACCATTAAATGGCCAACTGGATTAAATGGACAAAGGTCATCTTCAAAGAGACTGCAATTAGACTTAACAACTGATTACTATGTTTACATTCTTCGTTTGACTTTCAATTGACCAGATATAATCAGTTTATTTAGTGTCCCATAACTTTATAGTATGTCACTAAAAGGTTAATTATGGATTAAGCAGACATGTTACATTGTTATCTGCAGTGCAGACATCATTATTGTACATTTATGGGGTGAGGCCTTTTTTATAGGGTACAAAGGGCTTTAATAGCCTATGATAAGGGCTTAGCTTATAATACATGTATTGTGTGTGCAATTAAAGGTAAAGATAGCGAGATGATGTTGCAACAAACAGCACCGTAGATAATGAGATGAGCGTGATGCAATGCTTTGCTCTTATACAGTCACACAGAGTATCTGCGCATGTCCACGGGTGAACTTCACGCTGCTACAAAGTGGTAGCTACGGGACCAAAACAGCCGAGAAGTTTAGCCTTGCGCTTCAACACTCTTAGTTGTTGCGGAAATTGACCCACTATGTATTTACTTTGTGCATGCAACATCCTCTTGCTGAGTTTCCAATATTTGGTTAAACATTTTTCAAGTTTATGTTATTTTGCAAGTGAAAGAGTGTATTTTGTCATACAGCCTAATTAACTGTCAGTGTTAAACATCACATCAAAAGGAAAGGCTACCAGAGTTAGATGAACAGGTAATGCTCAGGAAATGTGTACTGAGTTGATGTGAAGTAGAAAATGCCAAGACACGAAGATTCAGTTTCAACAGTTCAGAGCACGTTTATTTCTTAATCTCTTTGAGAAAGTTTGACAGCAGTCATCAGAGACATGGTGTTCTTTGTTGTGACATTTCTGGTTCAAGATGTTTCTCACGGGGATCCAACCAGTGTCCCGGCAGAGGAACTGGTGGAGCTGACCACCTTGCCGTCCACCATTTCCTCCACAATAGTCACCACCTTGCGTGTTGTTGTGGACGAGGATGAGGATGACATGCTGAAGAGCAAAAAAACKATGTTGTTAGGTTCCATCATTCTGAGGACAATTTTTGACTGTATGTCTATGCCGTTTGAAACACGAGGCATGAGACTCAAAGCTCACCTGCTAGCCTCTCCATCCAGCAGCCTTCTGTACTCGGCGATCTCCATCTCCAGTCTGGTCTTGATGTCCAGCAGCATCCGGTATTCGTGTCCTTGTCGTTCCAGCTCAGCCCTGAGATTTACCAACTGTTCCTCCAAGCTGGTCACCTGCATTTGATAACCTGACAGCTGCATGGAGTAACGGTTCTTTGTCTCTGCGAGGTTATGTTCCATGGATGATTTCTATTGGAGAGAAATTAAGAGCACAACAATACATCAGGAAGTAGTAGAGCAAATTCATTGATGGGTGGCAGACATTGAAACAAAATCATTTTGGTTGATTTCTGAACAGTCTTACCATGCTTATTTGTGATTGCAATTCGATTTCAAGACTCTGCAGCGTACGTTTGACTTCTGAGATTTCAGATCTGGACGTGTGGATAACTTCTGTGCTAATTGCGACTTCCTTGTTCAGTGCCTCGGTCTGTGGAAAACACCATCCAAAATAATGTTTTTACATGAACAATTCAATTGATGGGACATTTTGGATATCGTGGACCTAAATTATGGAMTAATTTTTATAATGAGAAACAGTATTACCTTGGCGTGGAACCAGCCCTCCAGTTCTCTGTTGTTCTTGGCAGCGACAGCCTCGTAATGTTCGCGAATCTCAGCCATGACTTTGCTGAGGTCTTCCTGTGGTGCAGCGTCAACCTCCACATGGACCTGGCCGCTCATTTGGGCACGCATGGACAACAGCTCCTAAAGGAATCATGGATAGTCTGGGTCAACCTCAGTCATGCATTACTCATTATGCATGACATTGACAAATTTTTCCCCCAATCAACTGATGACAAATAGTCATGAAGCTTGGCAATTGCTTTTGTATGACTAAATCTATAGTCACTCAGACTCACCTCCTCGTGGTTCTTCTTGAGGAAGATCAACTCCTCTCTCAGCCCCTCAATCTGCAACTCCARGTCAGATCTGGCCATGGTCAGGTCATCCAGCATCCTCCTCAGGCCACTGATGTCGGCCTCCACAGACTGCCTCATGGACAGCTCGTTCTCATACCTAAGCAAAATCAAAACAGCTTTGTTTACTGGACTAAAGATATACTCTATCTATTGAAGACAGTATGGATTGATGCATATTTATTGTGATCATTCATGATGTCACCCACTTGACCCTGAAGTCATCTGCTGCCAGCTTGGCGTTGTCAATGCTGAGGTAGATTCCACTGTTGACGCGTGTGGCATCCTGGATCTGAAAGAGAAAATTAAGTTTTGGAGTTTAACAGTTTTATCTGGAGTGATTAAATGAATGGCGCTATAAACTTGATCTGATTTTGAGGCTGTTTTGGGTGTGTTAGTGTGTCTGACATTGGACCAGAGATCAATGACCCTGGGGATACATACACTGCATTCACAGTGCACAATGGTATTATTGAAAAAGCTACATTTAAGAACATCAACGCGGTAATGGCCATGAACTAGATTTATGATATTGTCCTTGACATTATCGGGTTACTGGTGAAGGCTTACTAAGTAGTGGTGTTTATTTTGTGCCTTGGAGTAACTGGCACTCCCCTTCCTCTTCCACAATAGTAAGGCAACGGCTATCAGTGGCCATAAAACCCAGCCTTGATAAACAAGTGGTAAAAGTAGTCATAATGGTGTACTGTAGTTGTAAACGAGTTGACTGACATACCTTGCCTTGGAGTTCGGTGATAGAGAGATGAAAGGCACTGTAGTCACGACCAGTGGGGGAGGTCTTGGCCTCCAGGAACATGCGGATCTTGTGCTCCAGATCAGCGTTGGCCGTCTCCAGGGAGCGGACCTTGTCCAGGTAAGTGGCCAGACGGTCGTTCAGGTTCTGCATGGTGGCCTTCTCGTTGGCAGACACGTGCAGGTCCAGGCCATCAGACAGGTTGAAGCCACCTCCACCACCACCCATGCCAAATCCACTGCCAGCAGAGAAGGACCTGGATGCACTGGAACTGGAGATGCGCACCCCAGAGCCACCTGCACCCCCGTACACGCTGCCGGCCCTCATGCCACTAATGCGGCTGCCACCTCCCATGCTGCCACCTCCAGACATGGAGAGGCGAGAGAAGCCCATAGGTGCTCCCCTCGTGGATCCACCAGAGGACATGAAGCTGCTGCTGGAGAAGGACATGTTGATTGAGTCTGCTGTCTTACTGCACTAGCTGGAGAGGACTTAGTGAAGAGTGGAGGAGAAGGGCTGGTTGTTTTATACAACTTCACGTGGGGGGATAGAGGTGGGAGGGGAAAGATCATGAAAGGCGTGGGAGGAACACCTCCCCAAAGTCTTCTATTTAAGTCATAAAAAGCCAATGCGCGCACACAGGCATGACAGACTCAATCTGTCAACTGCTTGTGGGTGTGGCAAAGGGTAACGAGTTCTGAGATGTCATTTCTTATCAATCCTCATCTATTTCTGCTCGTCAGAGAGTATCAGTCTGCAGAGCATATGCTTAATAATGTACTGTCAGGATTAAAACACACTAAACCATTGAAAGGTCATCTATAATATGATTTTACTTAAAACACAATTTAGAACAAACAAAAGTGTAGTGGAGATTGCGCCTTGGTTAAAGAGTAACTTTCCCCCTAATTACACACTGCATCCTAGCTGTGGCAGTAGGACATTAATGGTGAGAAGTGTATGTGGACTGGCTAAAGATAACTCATTGAGTCAAGGCCATCTCCATGCAAACTTTTAACAACTACTTACAACTCAGCCTTTCATGAAGGAATGTGGTGCCCTGGATTCACAAAATGTTCTGGCAGCAGCTTTGCATTGTGCACAGCTGGATTACGAAGTAAACCAGTTCTTTGGTCAACAACACACACTATTCATTGCCTGCAGAATCACACTTAAGCGCTGTCTAATCTTGAATCAACAATGATAACAGTGCATGGATTTAATTGAATTAGTGTTTTTCCCTAATAAGCAAATTAATCAAAAGCCGATCCAGTCTAAGATAGCATGAGTTTTTGTTACACTCACTTAATAATCAATCTATAAGTTATTAAGAATTGGCATGAAGTTAAGCCACACTATTGGGTTTTATTAATGCCATTTATACGTCTTGATTTGTTGTTTGTAACCTGTGTCTGTCTGAATAGGAAAACATACCACAGCTCAAGCCTTGAGCTACTGAGCTACCTTTCACCACCTTTAAAGTTAAAATACTCCCATTGCATTTGTGGTTATGAGCTAACGATATTGCGTTGCTAACAGCCTCAAGTGCACCTGAAATCATTAACGAGGGAGGAGCAAAGCCAAGACTTGATGTGAAGCATTAGATAAAGCCCTTACACCTAAAAGAAATGTAAGACAAGATGATACTTGCCTGTTCTCATCATCAGCTGCTGAATCTCTGTGTAAGGGGATGACATGGATCTTAAAAAATGTTCATTCATCGATGATGCAGGCATGTAAATATGTGATTTACCGGTACAAGCCATCCTCTACATATCTTGCCATCTTGAATGTTTCCATTGTGCCCTGCTTTGAACAAGCAACAGTAACACTTTAGGAATCCATTAAGTCGCTATCATTGATTAAAAAAACATCAAAATATGTTAATTATTCTTTAGTCTCTTTGATCACAGGGATTGTATATAATTGTCGTAACACTTGTGTAATTCTATGTACACTGATTGAACCCATACCTCATTCACGGTTTCATCTGATTAGTTTCTTTGTGGACCGCTGCAGGTTTCTGCTTGTACAAAAACCTGTCTAACCTGTGGTCACGCAAGATTGGTCCCCAGCCCCATACAGGCCTCTTCATTTATCATCCGCAGTAGAGGTCGTTTTAAACATACCCTCTCTAAATGTTACGTGTAAATAGAGTCTCTTTTACGATTCGTCCAGCAGGATCCCTCTCAGACAAAATAATTGTCACTTTGTCCTACTGAAACAATCGTTTCTGAATGTCTTCTCTCTCTAAGCTTCATCTGTTGCTGCATCTTGTGGTTTTACCATGGCTAACATTTAATGAGTCTGATGGTAACTGATGGTAGAACAGTGCAAACACCAAAATCACATTTTCCCCACGAACTGCAACTGGCCTATAAGCCCCATACTCTGTCATACCATAAATGCATTCAGTATGTTACATTATTCACAACCATGTTTTTATTTAGTCCTTCATTGTTTTGGTTGTGTGTTGTATTGTGTGTGTGTTGTATGTGTCACAGCAATGCATCTCTCCTGTCACCTGGCTGGGTCTCTGCATGTTAAAATGCACTTAGTGTTTCAGGCCAAGTGAGAAAACACTTGGGACTGAGAGAAAGGTGAATGAGGGTGGGGGTTATTGTCTTTTAACAATCATTTCAACAACCAGTGGTGTAAAAAATGCCTCTTCCAGGCATAAAGGTTGCGAACGCCTGTATTGAGCTGTCTACGGACAGCCAGGGGCACATTCCAACAGTCAGACATAATTTACAAACACAGTGTTTGAGTTTAGTGAGTGTGCCAGATCAGAGGCAGTAGGGATGACAAGACGTTATATTGATAGGTGCATGAATTGTACCATATTGCTGTCCTGCCTGAGAATTCAAAATGTAACAAGTACTTTTGGGTGTCAAGGAAAGTGTATGGGAGTAAAAAGTACATATTTTCTTTAGGAATGTAGTGGAGTAAATAGTAAAGTACATATACCCCAAAAAACTACTTAAGTAGTACCGCAAAGTATTTTTACTTAGTTACTTTACACCACTGTCAGCAACACATGAAAACCTCTAAAACATCCCATATTGCAGTCTTTATGGCCAGTAATTGAAAAGGGTGCCTTTTGTTTGATCCTTTCATCTCTTCACATAGAGCCATGATTTACAGTGGCTGTACTTATAGGTAAGGTATAGCCTACAACCATTTTAAAGCTCTCATGATCCTTTATATAAGCTATGGGGATGGGAACAATTAAAGCATGTGTTAAGGAATCTATACATTATGAAAGCGGTGTGACTAAGTGAAAGGCAACATACCTAACAGGTTAATGGTGTGCCTGCTAGATCTGGTTTGTGAGGTGTGTCACTATAAGAGGGACTACAGGGCTTAAGTTGGTTTAAGGTGTTTTTGACTTGTGGAAGATTAGAAAAAATCAACAAGGGTGCACACTGCAATGTGTGGTATATAGCACTTGACAATCATAATACAAAAAGTAAGATAAAACTAAATGTAACAGTAGTTGTTACCAAGAAATCACTTCTGCAGTCAATATCAGTCACTCCTAGTTTCCTAGTAACATAAGCCTTTATAGCCTTTAAATCTTGTGGGTTAAACATTAACATGCCACACCTATGTGTCAACACCCGGCCCTCAGAGAACGGAAAAATCTATCGGTTGAAATGACTAACCAATCTCAAGTCTTCGTTCTTACTTTAACCTATCTCAACATTAAAACACTATATTCAAACAGTACAAGGCACCTGGCCCTGTCAGAAACTATCTCAAACATTCGCTGACTTGGCTGATTTAAAGAACTAGCCTATGTGCTCTGAACACGCAATCTGGAGTTATTTGCCTTAAAGGGTTTGAAAAGGAATATTTAAAAGGAAGGGGTCTGAGCACACTCAGGGTTTAACCACTGATCTCTTGAGTGACTGGAGTGACAGCTAGGCCAACCAAGATGCCTAAGCTTCCTCAGCTCTGTCATAGTAATCCTTAGTTGAAGGGTAAGGAGCTGCAGGCAGTAAGTCTGGAGCCATAGCTATCTTGCAGTGAAGGGTAAAGTAGGCCTCTAAACCCACGAGACATTTTGTGAAGCAAAAAGCTGGCCTCCATTAGGTTACATAAACTGATGCCTGAAAGCATTGTAAAATCCCTCTCTGGAGCTTTTTAGAATAAAGTCGAATAATAGTATTGATTACTTTCCATTATTATTGCTTAATTGCTTTAAAAAAAAGTATTTTTTATTTTTTATTTCACCTTTATTTAACCAGGTAGGCTAGTTGAGAACAAGTTCTCATTTGCAACTGCGACCTGGCCAAGATAAAGCATAGCAGTGTGAACAGACAACACAGAGTTACACATGGAGTAAACAATAAACAAGTCAATAACATGGTAGAAAAAAAAGAGAATCTATATACAATGTGTGCAAAAGGCATGAGGTAGGCAATAAATCGAATAATTACAATTTAGCAGATTAACACTGGAGTGATAAATCATCAGATGATCATGTGCAAGAAGAGATTACTGGTGTGGCAAAAGAGCAGAAAGTAATAAATAAAGCAGTATGGGGGGTGAGGTAGGTAAATGGGTGGGTAGTTTACAGATGGACTATGTACAGCTGCAGCGATCGGTTAGCTGCTCGGATAGCAGATATTTTAAAAGTTGTTGAGGAGATAAAAGTCTCCAACTTCATAGATTTTTGCAATTCGTTCCAGTCGCAGGCAGCAGAGAACTGGAAGGAAAGCGCGTCCAAATGAGTTTTGGCTTTTAGATGATCAGTGAGATACACCTGCTGGAGCGCGTGTTGCGGGTGGGTGTAGCCATTCGTGACCAGTGGAACTGAGATATAGGGGCCTTTACCTAGCATGCCTTGTAGATGACCTGGAGCCAGTGGGTCTGACGACGAACATTGTTAGCGAGGGCCAGCCGACTAGGGCTTACACGGTCGCAGTGGTGGGTCGTATCTAGGTGCTTTAGTAACAAAACGAATGCACTGTGATAAGTGCAACCAGTTGCTGAGTAAGGGTATTGGAAGCTATTTTTGTTAGTATG
>NC_036860.1:8922766-9009475 GCF_002910315.2 Salvelinus sp. IW2-2015
CGGAAACCGGATTGCACAGCGGAGAAGGTACGGTGGGATTCGAGATGGTCAGTGATCTGTTTGTTGACTTGGCTTTCGAAGACCTAGATAGGCAGGGCAGGATGGATATAGGTCTGTAACAGTTTGGGTCCAGGGTGTCTCCCCTTTGAAAGAGGGGGATGACCGCGGCAGCTTTCCAATCCTTGGGATCTCAGATGATACGAAGAGAGGTTGACAGGCTTATAGGGGGTGCGACCAATGGCGGCGGACAGTTTCAGAAATAGGGGGTCCAGATTGTCAAAGCCACAGCTGATTTGTATGGGTCCAGGTTTTCCAGTCTCTTTCAGAACATCTGCTATCTGGATTGGTAAAGGAGAAGCTGGGGAGGCTTGGGCGAGTAGCAGCGGAGGGGCGGGGCTGTTGCCAAGGTTGGGAGTCGCCAGGAGGAAGGCATGCGCAGCCATTGAAGAAATGCTTGTTGAAGTCTTCCGATTATCACGGATTATCGGTGGTGACCGTGTTAACCTAGCCTCAGTGCCAGTGGGCAGCTGGGAGGAGGTGCTCTTGTTCTCCATGGACTTTACAGTATCCCAGAACTTTTTGGAGTTAGAGCTACAGGAGCAAATTTCTGGCTGAAAAGCTGGCCTTTTGCTTTCCTGACTGACTGCGTGGATTGGTTCCTGACTTCCCTGAACAGTTTGCATATCGCGGGGGCTCTTCGATGCTATTGCAGTTCGCCACAGGATGTTTTTTGTGCTGGTCGAGGGCAGTCAGGTTGGAAGTGAACCAAGGGCTATATCTGTTCTTGGTTCTGCATTTTTTGAACGGAGCATGCTTGTCAATATGGTGAGGAAGTAACATTTAAAGAATGACCAGGCATCCTCAACTGACGGGAATGAGGTCAATATCCTTCCAGGGTGACCCCGGGCCAGGTCGATTAGAAAGGCCTGCTCGCAGAAGTGTTTTAGGGAGCGTTTGACAGTGATGAGGGTGGTCGTTTGACCGCGGACCCGTGGCGGATACAGCAATGAGGCAGTGATCACTGAGATCTTGATTGAAGACAGCAGAGGTGTATTTGGAGGGCAGGTTGGTCAGGATAATGTCTATTAGGGTACCCATGTTTACGGATTTAGGGTTGTACCTGGTGGGTTCCTTGATGATTTTGTGAGATTGAGGGCATCAAGCTTGGATTGGAGGACTGCCGGGGTGTTAAGCATATCCCAGTTTAGGTCACCTAACAGAACAAACTCTGAAGCTAGATGGGGAGCGATCAATTCACAGATTGGTCCAGGGCACAGCTGGGAGCTGAGGGGGGTCCGGTAGCAGGCGGCAACAGTGAGAGACTTATTTCTGGAGAGATTAATTTTTAAAATTAGAGTTCGAACTGTTTGGGCATAGACCTGGAAAGTATGACAGAACTTTGCAGGCTATCTCTGCAGGTAGATTGCAACTCCTCCCCCCTTTGGCAGTTCTATCTTGACGGAATTGTTATATTGGGTATGGAAATCTCAAAATTTTTGGTGGCTTCCTAAGCCAGGATTCGACACGGCCAAGGACATCAGGGTTGGCAGAGTGTGCTAACAGCGGTGAGTAAGGCAACTTAGGGAGGAGGCTTCTGATGTTGACATGCATGAGGCCAAGGCTTTTTTCGATCACAGAAGTCAACAAATGAGGGTGACTGGGGACATGCAGGCCTGGGTTTACCTCCACATCACCCGAGGAACAGAGGAGTAGTAGGATGAGGGTGCGGCTAAAGGCTATCAAAACGGTCGCCTAGAGCGTTGGCGGACAAAGAATAAAAGGAGCAGATTTATGGGCGTGGTAGAATAGATTCTGGGCATAATGTGCAGACAGGGGTATGGTGGGGCGTGGGTACAGCGGAGGCAAGCCCAGGCACTGGGTGATGATAAGAGAGGTTGTATCTCTGGACATGCTGGTCTCAATGGGTGAGGTCACCGCATGTGTGGGGGGTGGGACAAAGGAGGTATCGGAGGTACGGAGAGTGGAACTACGGGGTCCATTGCAAACCAAAACAATGATAACTAGCCTGAACAACAGTATGCAAGGCATATTGATATTTGAGGGAGACATACAATAGTGTCATAAATTAGTGTCCATAAGTAAATGTTCCTTGCAATCGGTATAGAGGTGTAGAAAACATGCCAAACATAAAGACATAAAAAAACAGATTACAAGGTACAGTACAATGTTCAGTCCAATGTACTAATATGTACATTAAATGGCTAGTTTCTCCACAGCTGATTGACCCAGTCCCAAAGAAAGAAAATGTAACTTTCTGACCCTTTCTGGACATGTTGCCTACACAGTAACCTTTGCCCTTCTCAACCTTCTCTGCCACACCCATCCCCACTCCCATCTAGACTAAGAATGGACACTAACGACCGAAGTGCTATTAAATCAGTGACAGGGAAACGCTGTGCATGGGGCCTCAAGCAAACTGCTGTCAGGCTAAACTAGTCCAGATAGTAGACTAATTAAGAAAAAAAGGATACAATACTAAAGGTCTAATCACACAAAGGGACATGCACAATATCAATACTTATACATTTATTGAATAGCTACATCTGTGCATTTTAGAATAATTCACTAATTACGGAATTCCATTTGAAACAATGTAGATTAACATCGCTGAAATGATTTCATGCAAATGTACCCAATAAACTGTTGTTGGAATCCACGTCACTCTGTCTAGTAATAAGACCAAGTGTAGAGCCATAACACTATAGAGGATGCACAAACGTGTTGGTGTTCCATCCAAAAACTGGTGCGAATGAATGACTTCAGAGCTAACAATCAGTGTTTATCCCCACTACAAATTGACTACAACTCTTGAACACATCCTAATTACAGAGTAGAGTGTTCTACAAACCCAGATTGGATTATATTTCATCATGTTAACATCAGTGCAGATAATCCAAGCATTTTGAAACTCTCCGCCTCAGTGACAATGCTGGTTTGTATGAAGACAGAGGCGTTTCTGTCATAAATCAGTGCATGGTGGCTCTAGTTAGATAAGCAGTCTGGAGCCTCTCTTTGACACATTAACCAATCTGTAATGCATGCATTTCCCTTTATGGTTCCACAGAGAAAGAACAAGAGAGCTAGCTTTTTTCCCCCGACTCATGCCACCGATAAAAACTGTGACACACCCTATTTTCAAGTCAAATTGGATCCCTATTTGCAAAGCCACCACATGCCTATTTGCCTGTGCAGCCATTTGTTTTCCACAAGCCTTTCTCTGATTCAACCCCATCAATTCATACCATCCCAGCAGGCACAATGGTATTGGCGTTTGCCAGTTTAAGGGCCTTGCTACTTGACTGCACTATTGAATGCAGTATTATAATATTTGTATTTTGTATTTGTATTTATTAGGGATCCCTGGCAGCAGCTTCTCTTCCTGGGGTCCAAACACATTAAAGCACTTACATTACATATAAAACAGAAGATAAAACAGTACATCATATAACATTATTACACCACTACATATCTACAAAACAAAATGTACAATACAAAATGTATAATACCACCATACAACTATTACAACAAATATTGCAATGTATGCGTATGCGTGTGTCTGTACCTTTGCGTGTGTCTCTTTACAGTCCCCGATGTTCCAAAAGGTGTATTTTTACCTGTTTTTTAAATCTGATTCTACTGCTTGCATCAGTTACCTGATGTGGAATAGAGTTCCATGTAGTCGTGGCTTTATGTAGTACTGTGCACCTCCCATAGTCTGTTCTGGACTTGGGGATTGTGAAGAGACCTCTGGTGGCATGTCTTGTGGGGTATGCATGGGTGTCCGAGCTGTGTGCTAGTAGTTTAAACAGACAGCTCTGTAGATTCAGCCTGTCAACACTTACAACACTTACAAAAACAAGTTGTGATGACGTCAATCTCTCTTCCACTTTGAGCCATGAGAGATTGACATGCATATCATTAATGTTAGCTCTCCGTGTACTTTTAAGGGCCAGCAGTGCTGCACTGTTCTGAGCCAACTGAAATGTTCCTAAGTCCCTCTTTGTGGCACCTGACCACAATACTGAACAGTTGTCTAGGTGTGACAAAACCAGGGTCTGTAGGACCTGCCTTGTTGACAGTATTGTTAAGAAGGCAGAGCAGCGCTTTATTATGGACAGACTTCTCCCCATCTTAGCTACCGTTGTATCAATATGTTTGGTTTGTAAAGACAGGATGCACAGGATGCACAGGATGCAGACAGGATGCATTTACTTTTTCTCTACATTTCCCTTCTATACTCTCACAAGCCCATTACTCTGTTGGAACTAATTATGCCAACTTCTAGGTCACTTCACCTTTCAGTCACATAGACTACACTGAGTGTACAAAACATTAGGAACACCTGCTCTTTCCATCACATAGACTGACCAGGTGAATCCAGGTGAAAGCTATGATCCCTTATTGATGTCACTTGTAAAATCCACTTCAATCAGTGTAGATGAAGGGGAGGAGACAGGATAAGCCTAGAGACAATTGAGACATTAATTGTGTATGTGTGCCATTCAGAGGGTGAATGGGCAAGACAAAATATTGAAGTGTCTTTGAACGGGGTATGTTAGTAGGTGCCAGGCACACTGGTTTAAGTGTGTCAAGAACTGCAACGTTGCTGGGTTTTTCACGCGCAACAGTTTCCCGTGTGTAAAAAGAATGGTCTACCACCCAAAGGACATCCAGCCAACTTGACACAACTGTGGAAAACATTGGAGTCAACATGGGCCAGCATCCCTGGATGCTTTCAACACCTTGTAGAGTCCACGACCCCAAAAATTGAGGCTGCTTTGAAGGCAAAGGGGGCTGCAAATCAATATGAGGAATGTTCCTCATGTTTTGTACACTCAGTGTATATTCTGTAACTAAATAGTTCAGCCGGAGCATATTAATACTCTGTAACCATAGTGATAGTTTATGGTAACTTGCTTTAAAAAAATTGTAAATCTAAAGGGTTACATTTAGAAATGCCAAACCTAAACCCTGGAGTAAACTGGTTAAGGCTGTTCTATCTTGTCTCATTCATATGCAAGATGTTCATCAGGCGTGGGCTTTCTCTGTGAGCTCCTTGCAGTTTTGGAAAGGGCGATTTTTACCTTATACGGAATTGTCATGCATGATCCCCTTATCACTTCCATCTAAGTAACTCAAGTGTTGAATTAACTTGACACTTTTACCGTGGACGAACAATACGTTTTTGACACTAATGGTGCAGTGGAAACTGGTCTAAAAGGAGTGAACAAATATAAACGCAATTGAGATGTTGTAAAAGATGAATACAGGCAGTGTGATGCCAACAGTCCCATTTGATTAAGCCCAGTCTTTTCTCCATCTTGGATTCAGCAATATTCCATGTAACAAAGGGCCTAGCAAGTGAAGCAATCAAGCCCAACCTTCCACTGAAAAGAAGCTGCAGCACTTGATCCCATAGCAAGGAGTTGAGTTGTTTGATGAACCACTGAATTATTAGATGATTTGTCTGTTAATTGCTTCTACATCATTTTACAGCTGTGTGTAATGAAACGAATTACAGCCATGCACAGTTATTGGCCTATGCCACAAATCAGAATAAACATGTACACACATGTTTCGCAAGATACCAATTTGGTAAGAGAGTCTTAAGAATAAATGACGTTGGGAGTGACTAGTGGGAGGTATGGGTCAGGAGACTGAGTGGGAGGGAGGGTTGGGTCTTACTGAGATAAGAGAAGTGGTTGTTAACCTGTGATTCACAGTAGTCTGAATGTCGACTCTATGGCTGCATCCCAGCCCTTATCACATACTGTGGCACATTCATGAAAACCTGTAAACCACTTCCTGTCCTAGCCTTCCCTACTTATGACCAACCTGTATATCTTATATCAATTAATGAGAACAGGTGAAGCAGTGTAAAATGTGATTAACCCCGCTTTTCTCAAAAGCCAAGTGATACTATTTTATGTCTATTTAATTCAATATGATCATGCCAGAACAAGCCTTAACCTTTAAAGTAGGCGCTTGTCTTTATTTTGATTTTGGGCAGTAATCCAAACAGAACTTTACACTACTTCCTCTTGCCTCAGGCTTAACTGGGTGGCATTGAGCATTTGCGTGCTTAGAGCCTTGCAAGCTTTGGCAACGTGCCTCTACATGAAGTAAAACAACTTTTGAAGTGTAGATGGAGCAAGAACTGGTGACACACAGTCAACGGAGCATTGTAACTGACACGGTCGGTTGAATTAAGGAATGTATGCAATACCTGACCTTTCCACGCTCTACAGGAGATTTTCGCTGAATTCATCCACCCCACAGTGTTATGCAAGCAATCAAAGTGAGAGCCAGATGCTTTTCACCTCGCAGATAAGAAAAACAGATGGGTGAGCTTTAAGGATGACGCTACAAGCTATCTCTTCCCACAGAAGGCACAGCCAGGGCTCCTACAAAAACAGATCAGCCCTGGTCCAGGTCTAATCTAAAAATGAACACATAAAACAGCATGTACACAATGGTACATTGTTTGGTTCGCATACACACATAAAAAGAGAGGGGGGGGACATTTTTGCTGGTCCATGGCAACTTGGATTGCTGCTAAGATTTACTACAGCACTGATAAAGAAGACCATCTCTGGTCTTTTATGATTTGGCCAAAACCTAGGAAGAAACCTAGAGAGGAACCAGGCTTTGAGGGGTGGCCAGTCCTCTTCTGGCTGTGCCGGGTGGAGACTTTAACAGAACATGGCCAAGATGTTCAAATGTTCATAAATGACCAGCACGGTCAAATAATAATAATCACAGTAGTTGTCGAGGGTGCAGCAAGTCAGCACCTCAGGAATAAATGTCAGTTGGCTTTTCATAGCCGATAATTAAGAGTATCTCCACCGCTCCTGCGGTCTCTAGAGAGTTGAAAACAGCAGGTCTGGGACAGAGCCTTTCCGTTCACCTTCACACTCCTGGCCCAGACTACACTCAATCATATGACCCACTGAAAAGATGGGTCTTCAGTAAAGACTTAAAAGTTGAGACCGACCGTCTCTCACATGGGTAGGCAGACCATTCCATAAAAATTGAGATCTATAGGAGAAAGCCCTGCCTCCAGCTGTTTGCTTAGAAATTCTAGGGACAATTAGGAGGCCTGCGTCTTGTGACCATAGCGTACGTGTAGGTATGTACGGCAGGACCAAATCGGAACGATAGGTAGGAGCAAGCCCATGTAATGCTTTGTAGGTTAGCAGTAAAACCTTGAAATCAGCCCTTGCCTTTACATGGAAGCCAGTGTAGTGAGGCTAGCAATGGACTAATATGAACAAATTTTTTGGTTCTAGTCAGGATTCTAGCAGCCATATTTAGCACTAACTGAAGTATATTTAGTGCTTTATCCGGGTAGCCAGAAAGTAGAGCATTGCAGTAGTCTAACCTAGAAGTAATTTTTCTGCATCATTTTTGGACAGAAAGTTTCTGATTTTTGCAATGTTACGTAGATGGAAAAAAGCTGTCCTTGAAACAGTCTTGATATGTTCGTCAAAAGAGAGATCAGGGTCCAGAGTAACGACGAGGTCCTTCACAGTTTTATCTGAGACGACTTTACAACCATCAAGATTAATTGTCAGATTCAACAGAAGATCTCTTTGTTTCTTGGGACCTAGAACAAGTATCTCTGTTTTGTCCGAGTTTAAAAGTAGAACGTTTTCAGCCATCCACTTCCTTATGTCTGAAACACAGGCTTCTAGCGATGGCAATTTTGGGGCTTCACCATGTTTCATTGAAATGTACAGCTGTGTGTCATCCGCATAGCAGTGAAAGTTAACATTATGTTTTCGAATGACATCCCCAAGAGGTAAAATATATAGTGAAAACAATAGTTGTCCTAAAACGGAACCTTGAGGAACACCGAAATGTACAGTTGATTTGACAGAGACAAACTGATATCTTTCCGACAGATAAGATCTAAACCAGGCCAGAACTTGTCCATGTAGACCAATTTGGGTTTCCAATCTCTCCAAAAGAATGTGGTGATCGATGGTATCAAAGGCAGCACTAAGGTCTAGGAGCACGAGAACAGATGCAGAGCCTCGGTCTGACACCATTAAAAGGTCATTTACCACCTTCACAAGTGCAGTCTCAGTGCTATGATGGGGTCTAAAACCAGACTGAAGCATTTCGTATACATTGTTTGTCTTCAGGAAGGCAGTGAGTTGCTGTGCAACAGCTTTTTCTACAATTTTTGAGAGGAATGGAAGATTCGATATAGGCTGATAGTTTTTTATATTTTCTGTGTCAAGGTTTGGCTTTTTCAAGAGAGGCTTTATTACTAGGCTTTATTACAGTATCATGATTGAGTAGGCTATTTGGCATCTGGTATCAAAATGTCCCCAGTCCATTGTCCCCGGTCCATGTGCAACTGTTTGGGAGAATAGTTAACAGTAGTGAACCTCTCTCTCCGGGATTTTCCTACATCATGTTTGCCTTTTTGAGAATGAAGTTTGGTTTAACATGCCAAACCTTAACCAGGGATTACACATGTTAAAAGTTAATTTAGCGGGCCCCAATACAGAGCCTTGGGGAACACCAATAATCAAATCATGTCCGTCCATGATGCCTAATTATTTTCAATAAAATCACTTCTGTTCTGGCACAGCTTAAACACACTGAAGCGGAAGCCGCACCAGTCTGCACAACTAATTTACAAGTTGTAATAAAGAACATTCATCGGACAAAAGAATAGCTCTAACCCTACAGACATCCTTACCAGTAGCGTGTGAGTTTGCGATAGCTCATGTACAGTACCAGTCAAAAGTTTGGACACACCTACTCATTCAAGGGGTTTTCTTCATTTTTACAATTTTCTACATGGTAGAATAATAGTGAAGACATCAAAACAATGAAATAACACTTATGGACAAGATTGTGCAAAGCTGTCATCAAGGCAAAGGGTGGCTACTTGAGAATCTCAAATATTAAATATATTTTGATTTGTTTCACACTTTTTTGGTTACTACATGATTCCATATATGTTATCCATATATAGTTTTGATGTCTTCACTATTATTCTACAATGGAGAACATTTTTTAAATAAAGAAAAACCCTTGAATGAGTAGGTGTGTCCAAACTTTTGACTGGTACTGTACATCTCCTTTAAAGTCACCCAATTGTCCTACCAAGCAAACTGCAGTACTGAATCATCATCCCCAGTTCATTGGTCATCCTTTGGCAATGGAGTGGCTATGACACCACAGGCATGATTGAGGTTTATACAGGTGCAGAGAGAGAGAAACCTCCCACCACAGAGATTCTGAACAGACAGGTTTCATCTTTAACTTCTGTCTGTCATTGACTAATTTGCATTTGACACTGGTGTCACTTCAAACGAAGTCGTTTGATGTGAAGCGTCATTCCCATGCTGTATACCTCTCAATCACAATGACTTGTACTGTCATCAAGTTCAGCCTGATCTTTTTTATGTGTCAGTCTAGCGTCAGGCAAGGTTTCGCAACTGTTTCAAATTCTCATTTGAACGGTCATGTTGAACAATAGCATTATTTAACAGTAATAAGAAGCAGCCTTCAATGCACATTAAATCGCCTTAACCCACACAGAACTCGGCTACTTC
The DNA here is from genome assembly GCF_002910315.2 of Salvelinus sp. IW2-2015. Lineage (NCBI taxonomy): Eukaryota > Metazoa > Chordata > Actinopteri > Salmoniformes > Salmonidae > Salvelinus > Salvelinus sp. IW2-2015. The sequence goes on from NC_036860.1 coordinate 8,932,363, forward strand.
ATTGTTTGTTGTTTGAGTGTGGGGTGAAAGAATGGCATGTGATAAATGGCATGTAATTAACACACACAGGCTGCTTTTATACCTATGTTCTTTTGAGCTGTGTGTAAGGGGTGTGTTCATATTTGTTTATCCTGCCCTTTACATACCAAAAGTCAACTCCATACCAAGTCATGGACATTTTGATGAGCCACCTCCAGGTGCTTCCAATCCCTCCCATTCATCTACTCCCATTCTGGCCTTGCCTCATGTCATCCCGGCCCTTTGGTGAATGAACGAGTAGCTCGAGTCACTGCTCAATCATTCTATGCAACATCCTACTTCCTTACATCACTATGGTTTTAATTGCCTGAAATCGTATGTATCTAACCTTAAAAAATCGATCTACACATACAGAACTCAGTTATTATTATTGTAGGTGGAAGTATCAGCATACGATATATTTCTGAGTGTAGAGAGCATGATGTTAAAAGCTCCAGTGTGGTGGAGAGAAATTACAGAAGTGTGTCGCAGCGACACATGGTGGCAGTGTGGAGTGTGTGGATAGCTCTGCAGTGTGCAGATGACAGTGTTACATAAGGGAAGTCATTTATGGAAGTGGAGATGGCAGAAGTATATCTACAGCAGTGTTACAGGTCCTTTTCTGCATTAAAATGGAGCAGGAATTAATGAGAAAACTGCCCGTTTAATTGTTTTATTTTTTATTGATGGACAAAAACAGGAAAACTGAAAAATGGCTAGATTTTTGTTATCTCGTTTTTGCATATAAACTAAAAAACAAGTAGAAATGTAGATTTTCACATATGGGTGGGATTAAATGTGGAATGCCTGTCATTGGCCAAATGCACAACCAACACTTCCTCCCAAGCGAAAAATATATATTTGAATACATTGAACAAAAATATAAACGCAACATGGTAAGTGTTGGTCCCATGTTTCATTAGCTTAAATATAAAATGCCAGACATTGAGGTAAAGATACCTTAATAATGAATCAACTGTCGTGCTAGAGGAAAAAATCTAAATATGCACCCCTTGGGATTCCGAGGACCGAGTTTGGGAAACCCTGCATTATCGTATGAGTAGGCATAAGCTACGGACAATTGCATTTTATTGATGGCAATTTGAATGCGCAGGGATACCGTGAAGAGGTCCCGGAGGCCCATTGTCGTGCCATTAATCTGACGCCATCACCTCACGTTTCAGCATGATAATGCACGGCCGCATGTCGCAAGGTCCTGTACACAATTCCTGGAAGCTGAAATTTCCCAGTTCTTCCATGGCCTGCATACTCACCAGACATGTCACCCATATATGACAGCGTGATCCAGTTCTCGCCAATATCCATTAACTTGAAGAGGAATGGGGAGTGGGTCAACATTCCACAGTCCACAATCAACAGGCTGATCAACTCTATGCGAAGGAGATGTATCGTGCTGGATGAGGGAAATGTTGGTCACACCAGATACTGACTGGTTTTGTGATCCACTCCCCTACCTTATTTTTTAAGGTATCTGTGACCAACAGATGCATATCTGTGTTCCCGGTCATGAGAAATCCATAGATAAGGGCCTAATGAATTTATTTAAATTGACTGATTTCCTCATATGAACTGCAGTAACTCAGTAAAATCTTTGAAATTGTTGCATGTCGCGATCATATATTTTTTCAATGTATATTGTCAGAGTAGCTTCCCCAACACTGTTCATTCATGGTCTGAGCTCTGTAGTGTAGACAGTGCCTTACTACCTCACTAAACATGTTTTTTTCTGTCAGCTGTTTAGACTGTGTCATTGGAATTAAATAGCATGAGCCAACTAAGGGTGCGTTCGTAAATTCACTCAGAGTGCGCTCTGGGCGTTCTTAAATTCAGAGCATTGTCAGGAGCAGTTCAGAGCGCACACTGGACGCTCTGGCGGAGGAGTAGAGTTGATCAGAGCATTCTGACCTCACAACTGCAGTCAAGCACTCAAGCTAACTGGTTAAAGTTGGCTAGCTTGCTAGCTACTTCCAGACGCAAATGAGAGAACAATTCACTCTGATCATTTCACTCAACTGTAGCAGAGCTGGTTAAGCTGTTTTCATGTTATCTAGAGCGTTGGTGACTAACTGTGCTGCTGGAAACCATTTAATTGTGGGGGTTTTTGCCGATGTTTACACTCAGACGAGAGTGCTCTGAAATCAGAGTAGATAGCCAGAGTGAATTTACGAACACACCCAAAGCCAGTTTGTTTCATGTTTGAATAAAGTAAAACCTTATTATAACTTTATTATAAGAACACTTTCAAATACACATTTGAAATGTATCACAATAAAACGAAATAAGATGAGAATATTTCAGAACAATTGTATTCATAAGTGTGAATTAATAACAGCAAAATATTTTCTTCATCATTAAAAACCATATAAAGTAATAAGTCATCAGAAGCTTTATTTAAGCTTTGATACATTGATTTCAAACTACTAAAATAAAATCTAAAAGTTATACTAACTTGCGTAAATGTGTCAAATGAGATGATTAGCTGACTTGCTCCACAACTGATCACCTAAATGCATATACTGCCATCTTCTGGATCAATGTAAGTGTAAGCGCTTTACAAGGAAACCAAATCCAATGAGATAAAATTGTTTGGCGTAGAACAAATTCCATCACCCCTGCGTCCCTATAACTATGTCAGAGTATATTTCAGAACTTTATAGATTACTGTTCAAACAGAAAACTCAGTGCATTACTTACTCTCACAGCAATGATGAAAGGCACAGTAACAGGAATTATTGCAGACAGAGATCCTGTGAAAACACGTTTTCTAACATGGAGGTGCATTGTGATACTGGTCATTTCAAGGTATTAATGCTCATTTGATGGAATGCAATGTAATAGATATGTATTAACTATAAGTAGTGTGACTATTTGTCATTATGCCTTGCTCCTCTGTCCACTCAGAATGGCACACTGTCGTCATCAGTTTTACTGTTGTCTACAGTTTCTTCCACCGATGTCCTCACCCACCGCTGGACCCGAGGACTGGTGGCTGGGGAATGCAAAGTGAGAGAGACAGTGAAAGAGAATGAGAGAGGGAGCGAAGGAAAGAAAAAGAAAGAGACAGGAGGAACTGAGAGATTGAGACGGTGAGAGAATGCACTGTGAAGAACACCCATGTACGTTATCAATCATAATCATTCGTCTTATATTGAATACGACTTTACAAGAACAGTCGAGCTGAAAATGTGTCTCTGTTAACCCACTTTGAAAACTGGGGTTCTCACCTGACACCTGTTTTGTGTAGGATTCCCGACGGACCTCCTGGGCCTTTTCTCTTTCTTTCACGGCAGCTGATATGGAGAGGGCAGCCATTTTACAGACGCTGATCCGCTCTCTGCCTCCACCGCCTCCGCTTCCTGTGTTCCTGATGGTCACTCTGCTGGGGCTGCTGGCTGGACCACCACTGCTGGTAATCACTCGACTACCCCCACTGCTGATCCTGACACCACCCTCTGTACTACTAATTCTCTGTCCACTAGTACCTGCACTACTGATCATATGTCCACTACCTCCACTTCCTGTGCTACTGCCACTCAGTCTACCTCCACTTCCTGCACTACTGATCATATGTCCACTACCTGCACTACTTAGTCTACCTCCACTTCCTGTGCTTCTGCTCCTCAGTCTACCTCCACTTCCAGCACTACTGATCATGTGTCCACTTCCAGCACTGCTGATTCTTCCCCCACTTCCTGCCTTACTGATCTGTCCATTACTTCTACTATAAACCTTCCATTCTCCACTTCCTGCACTGCTAAGTCTACCAGTCCTTTCATTGCTCGCGTTTCTGTTAAACTGAGAGACACTTTCGGAATTCACATGGGTCCAGACTCCACTGCCGATACTATTACATTTAATTTGATCTCCACCACTGGTACCACTTATGTTTTGTCCACTACCTGCACTACTGAGTCTGCCTCCACTACCTGGACCACTGAGTCTGCCTCCACTACCTGGACCACTGAGTCTGCCTCCACTACCTGGACCACTGAGTCTGCCTCCACTACCTGGACCACTGAGTCTGCCTCCACTACCTGGACCACTGAGTCTGCCTCCACTACCTGGACCACTGAGTCTGCCTCCACTACCTGGACCACTGAGTCTGCCTCCACTACCTGGACCACTGAGTCTTCCTGTACCTCCACCATAAACCTTCCATTCTCCACTTCCTCCACTACTTGCACTAGTTACCATGTGTCCACTTCCTGCACTAGTTATCACGTGTCCACTTCCTGCACTAGTTACCATGTGTCCACTTCCTGCACTAGTTATCACGTGTCCACTTCCTGCACTAGTTATCATCTGTCCACTTCCTGCACTAGTTATCATGTGTCCACTTCCTGCACTAGTTATCATGTGTCCACTTCCTGCACTAGTTATCATATGTCCACTTACCACATTATTCATCATATACCCACTTTCTGTCCTGCTGATCAAACCACCGCTGCCTACACTAGTCATACCTCCAGTACTTATCATGCTTCCACTTCTCATATCCCTGATGATCTCCACTGCACTTTCCACTGTGCTAGCTGGCACTTTTACCGCTACACCTGTGGCACTGCTGATCGTATTGTCACTTGCAGCGCTGCTAATCTGTACAACATTGGTGATCAGACCCCCATGTTCTGCACTGCTGATTGGAACTGGACCTTCCACTTTCTTCACCTGGATCACAGTTTCCTTAGCCTCGCTTACCATGCTATCAGCCTTATCCCTGTCAGTTGTCTGAGACACGGATGGGAGCGAGACTACTACAGTTTCCACAGTGCTTATGTCACCTGTAGAGACGTGGTCAATCATTTGAACATCTCTGCTAATCATACCTTCACTCTCCATCAAGGGGGTTTGAGCTCTGTAGTCCCTGTGGACAATTGGAGCCTCAAATTCCACAGGGCTGGATGCCATTGATATTTCTGTGCTGATCATCTCAACCACACTTCTAGTCAGGTCATCAGTCTCATCAGCACTCTTCATTTCAACCACACTTGTTGTTATGACTGTGCTAGTCAGGTCACCACCCATGGCAATGTTTATCTGACCTCTACTCTCCTCACAGTTTGTTTGACCTTCATCTTCTGCATCACCAACTACAGCTGTGACTTCCAGCTCACCAACCGGTCCGACGCTTTCAACTCTGCTGCTCTCCACAGCGTCACTCTTTCTGGACACACAGCTTGTCTCCCCAATGATAGTTTCCTCTATAATAACATGCTCTCCGTGTTCAGCATTTATCATCTCAAATCTGTCTTCCGATTGGGTGATAATTACCTCTGTTGGCTGACTGCTTGGCCGAACCTCATTTTCTGGGATGTTTATCTCCAAGGAGCAGAGCTGTGCTCCAGTTTCAACACAGCTGATCTGGCTGCCATTTCCTCCACGGGTTATCTGAACAACACTTTCCAAAACACTCAGAACTCCACTGATCTGAGTTTCAATTTGACAGCTATTCATCTGACTCGTAACCTCCATGCTGTCAATCTGAGTCTCCTCACTTCTGAATTGTTTTTCTTCCTCTGCTGAGATAATTCGAGCATCATGCACAGTACTAACAATCTGATTTTCACTGCCAATGTTAGTCTCACTTTCCACACTTCTCTCCTGGATCTCAGTTTCCCTACATTTTATCTGACCTGTGCTTTTTACATCACTGACACCAACCACCACTACGGCCTCCTCACTGCTAACTTGTACTGTGTCATTGGCAATGCGTATCTCTTCTTCATTCACCTTGCTAGCAGTCTGTCCTCCACAGTTAACGTTGGTAACATCAACATCACTACTAGTGATCTGAACAACTTCTGTGTCTTCAATCTGAGATGCATCTTCGCTAATCTGAGCTGTTGAGATAATCACACTGATATTATCAAGTGGTCTGTCATTGACTCTACTGACAGTGGTGGTTTTATTCTCAACGCTGCTCACAACGTGAGCTCCATGTTGTGCAGAGCTGGTGTTAGCGCTAGCTCCATGTTGTGCAGAGCTGGTGTTAGCGCTAGCTCCATGTTGTGCAGAGCTGGTGTTAGCGCTAGCTCCATGTTGTGCAGAGCTGGTGTTAGCGCTAGCTCCATGTTGTGCAGAGCTGGTGTTAGCGCTGCTCTCTGAATATCCAACCCGATGCCCACTTTCTAAACACTTGCTTTGGACTTCTTTTACAGTGCTAACCTGATTGGAAGTTTGTACACTCTGCACTGTTTTATCGGAGGCATTATACAGAAACACTTTCTGCACACGGGTAACCTGCTCCCCAATGGCTGCACCTACCACTTGTCCTCCATTTTCTAAATTGCTTGAGGTCTCTCTTGAGGTCTCACTAATACTTGACACACTTGCTCTTGGTACACAAATTATTGGTACACTTGCTCTTGGTACACTAATGGAGGAACTCTGAATTGGCATGAAGACGTGTTGGAAGGCAGTTCCATTGCTCATTGCACAGTGAGACGTGACACTAGCCATGGCGTTGGAGCTTGATTTCCTGCTGAACAAAAATATCTGTCAGACCTCAGGCATGAATTTAGCTTCTGTCAAATCACCCGTTGCTCCCTTTTCTTGGGTAAATACTAGTGACAACCCTTTTCTTGGCCTTACCTGGCCCCTCCATCCAGCAGTCTCCTGTACTCAGCAATCTCCCTCTCCAGCCTGGTCTTGATGTCCAGTAGCATCAGGTACTGGACAGCCTGCTGCTCTGTGGCTGTACATAGCTGCAGCAGCTCCTCCTCCAGGCTGTCTAAGTGCTGCTGAAGCCGACTGAGGTGAACACTGTATCGCTCGTTCACTTCCATCTCGTCCCTCTCCATTGACAGATTCTGTAAGCGAGTAAAGTGAAAGAGCAGCCATTTTAAACCTGTAAATCTCTGATTCTGTCTCCAGAGTTTCAGTGCAACAAAAAAGACTGGAAACTTCATTGTGTACATTTTTTGGGCGTATGTGGTTTATTACCTGGGTCTCCAATAGCTGCAACTCCAGAGTTAGATCCTGGACTATTCTCTTTAGGTCACCTATCTCTGTCTGCCTGACCTCGGACCCATCGGAACAGACGGTCACCTGGGTCTTCATGCTGTCCACCTGAAGGGTCAAAACAAACATGGAGAATATCTTATCATATATTCTGTATCTATAACATCTTCAGGACTCAGAGTTCGTGTTGACTGTGGCCCACCTTGCTCTGAAACCAGCTCTCAGCCTCTGTTTTGTTCTTCAGGACCATCGCCCCACACTGCTCCCTTAGGCGACTCAGTTTCTCATTCAGGTCCACTGAGTGAGCACAGTCCATCTCCACGTTAACCAACCCAGACATCTGGGCCATCACTCCCTGCACTCCCTATACAGACACAGGAAATACAAACGTGGATGTCATTGTTGTTTCCAAAAGCTCTGAAACAACATTGACAATAGAAAATCAATGCTAACAGTATGTGCTGTAATGGTACTAGACCTATGGAACCATACAATATAAAAAATGTCATTGAAACAGTAACAGTATAAGGAACCCACCTCCTCATGATTGCTCTTGAGGAGGTCCATTTCCTCTAGGTTTCCATCCAGTTGGATGTGCAGATCTCCTTCCCTATAGATTAACTCATGCTGAATACTCTGCAGGTGGCTCAGCTCTGCCTCCGCTGCCAAGAGACGCCTCTCCTCCTGTTCACACCTATACCAGACAGCAGATGAACTTAGAGTGTGTGTGTATGTGTATGTGTGTGTGTGTGTGTGTGTGTGTGTGTGTGTGTGTGTGTGTGTGTGTGTGTGTGTGTGTGTGTGTGTGTGTGTGTGTGTGTGTGTGTGTGTGTGTGTGTGTGTGTGTGTGTGTGTGTGTGTGTGTGTGTGTGTGTTTGTGTGTGTGAATTTCATTCTTGTCCATACACGTGTGACCTTTCAAAGATCACATGAGCAAGGAAAATAATGCAATTTACTTGTGACCAAAGTTCATGCCCTTGTTTGCGTAATCCTTCATGGTGGACCCACAGGACACAGTGGTTCCACACATATACACTATAAACAAACTAACTTGTATTTATAGTCATAGACTTCCAGTTGAGCATTGGCGACCTGCAGCCTGAGTTGGACATGGGTTGTGTACCATTCAGAAATCTATAGGAGAAACACAGATAGGCAGAAGATAATATCTTTCATTAGCATGTTTACTATCAATCTTTGTCATTGCAAGTCAGTGATGCAGTTAAACTGTTCCAATGAAATTAGTAATCTAAAATTTTATTTTAAGAGCACATGCACATGCACTCAAGTCAAAACCTGATATAAAAGGACTGTGCCAAGACCTTAGCCTTTTAAAATGTTTTCCCCATGAGATGTTGGCTGTATCCCACAACTCTGTTACACCTTCCTTCCCACTGGGCACACACTGGCTGAATCAATGTTGTTTCAGCATCATTTCAATGAAATTACATTGAACCAACATGGAATAGATGTTGAATTGACGTTTGTGCCCAGTGGGTTCCTTCCTTCACTTATTTGCTTTCCCTTCTTCCCACTACTGTTTGCTGAAAGGATGGGATAGAATTCTATATCTGTCAAGTCTTTTCTAAATCATAGGTTACAGGTCACAAAGGAACAGGAGAATGAGTCTGTTCACAAGATGATGCTTAAGAGGAGAATGAAAATGAGGAGAAGGTGAACTTGGGAAGGTGTTCGGTGATAAGTCCCCATGTAGGGAAGGTGTTCGGTGATAAGTCCCCATGTAGGCCTACCTGGTTCTGAAGGTTATCGATCATCCCCAAGTGTCCACCCATGTCTTTACAGTCACCAAGGGAGCTTCTCTCCAGATGTTCCTTGATCTGTAGCTCAAGCTGCGCGTTGGCTGCCTCTAGTTGGTGTACCTGAGCCACACAGACACCAACATAGAGCCTCACACATTCATACAACACACATCCTAGGTAGGCATCTCACTGTTTTAGCCACTAAGAGAGGAATCACACCAGAGCAACTGACGGCCGAGTGTACTTAAATTAAAAGGCAGAGTGTACTTAAAAGCAGTGGGTGGCCGTCGCATCTGACCAGAATATCGTCCTTCGATTTCAGTTAATTTCTCAACGAATATACAACTAACTTTCTCCTAACATCACAAAAAAGAAAACCCTACATTTGTAAAAGGAAATTATTTCAGCTGAGCCGTTTGAAAAAAAGATTAAGTGAAAAGGTATCTCATTTACCTTTTCCAGGTAGGAGGCGAAGCGATCGTTAAGATCTTGCATATTCTCCCTCTCATTGACGCACAGGGAGTTTGAGACATTGGTGACGCTCACAGGGACACTTGATGCATATTCCATTGAGATGCGGGTTCCATATCCTCCCGCACCACTGCAAACGCTGTTCCAGCGTCCCCCTCTGTGGTCATGGGAGAGCCGGTTAGCGCCACTGGCAAGGTACACCTGCCAGGGTGCCATCTCCTGCGCATATGCTGCCATGACTACTGTCAACACAACTCCAACCTGGGATCTGATGTGATGCTATGAAGGGCTTTTGTTAACTGTGCAAACTGCAAAGAGATTACATGTTTGTATCTATTGAAAGCAATTGTAGGTGCGATGAAACCCTGCCCACTATAGGCCTACAGATCTACAAAAAACATTTGTGGGCATGTCTAGGGTGGAATTATGTTTTCTTCTGTCTTTCAAATGTAAATTGGATGGTTCTGGAGGCAGGTTCACAGTCAAAAAGGTCAATACGGAGACAGAATCTCTTGTAAAACCAGTTTTATTTTGGGAAGTGGACCAATAAATTGGATTAAGTTTCCTACAGTGAAAAATACCCATTGGGCACACACTTCAATGAAATTACGTTGAATCGCAGGCCTCCCGAGTGGCGCAGCGGTCTAAGCCACTGCATCGCAGTGCTAGAGGCCTCAATAGAGACCCGGGTTCGATCCCGGGCTGTATCACAACCGGCCGTGATTGGGAGTCCCATAGGGCGGTGCACAATTGGCCCAGCGTCTTCCAGGTTAGGGGAGGGTTTGGCCTGGGGGGCTTTTCTTGGCTCATTGCGCTCTAGCGACTCCTTGTGGCGGGCCGGACACCTGCAGGCTGACCTCGGTCATCAGGTGAACAGTGTTTCCTCTGACACATTTGTGCGGCTGGTTTCCAGGTTGAGCGGGCAGGTGTTAAGAAGTGCGGTTTGGCGGGTCATGTTTCAGAGGACGCATGACTCGACCTTCGCCTCCCGAAGGTCGAGTCATGTGGCAATGAGACAAGATCAACATTGGGGAGTAAAAGGGGATACAAAAAAAATCTCTCTCTATATATATATATATAATAAACAACATTTAAATTACATTGAACCAATGTGGAATAGACATTGAATTGACGTCTGTTTGTAGTGGGATACATTTACCTGTTAAGTGAAATATAAATAATGCAACATCAAAAGTCACATTTGAAGTGGTAAATTTAATAAAAAATTACGTCCTTTATTCAATATTAGGACACTGTCCCAATGTCACCCCAAAAATATTCCTGCCAAAAATGTAGACACATTGCTCAAAGCTTTGTTGTTGAAAGGTTATAATAGGGGCTCCCGAGTGGCCCAGCGGTCTAAGGCACTGCATCTCAGTGCTTGAGAGTGCAATCACCGGCCGTGATTGGGAGTCCCATAGGGGGGTGCACAATTGGCCCAGCGTCGTCCGGGTTTTGCCAGTGTAGGCCGTCATTGTAAATTAGAATTTGTTCTTAACTGACTTGCCTAGTTAAATAAAGGTTAAAAAAATTCCACACAAAATTCTAGGTATTTTATCAGTGGCGTAGCTCAGTTTTGCACTTTTTGCAATAAGGTTGAGAGAAAATGTTGCTGTTTTAGAGCTCGGGGATTCTTGAAAGAAAGGACAATCTAAAATATTTGTTTTAATAATATAAATATAATAATGAAATACATATTTTGATCGACCAAAGTATTAACTATCACGCCATGTAAATGAACAACCAATATTTTTTTGTTGATAAATTGCAACTAACTGGATTTATGTCAACTCCATCAGACACCATAAAATAAATGTCATTTTTACAATGGTCCAACAACTGTTTAAAGGCCTTGACTGTTTAATTCTAACATTAGATTATTCAAATATGCAAAACAAATCTCCACATTTATTTTTGTTTAGTTTTATAGCACCATTAAATGCTCCAGGGCTAATGTCTTTAGCATTTTGGCATGTTTTTCTAGATTTAGAACACAAAATAACATTTATAAAACATGTTATCCCTTAGGTATAGCACAGCAAATACTTATAATACAAATAATTGTTTAAGCATAAGTTGCAGTGCATTGATTACAACAAAAAATCATTATATTGACAAAAACAAGGGGGTTAGCCATCAGTGAAGGAGTTGACAAGCCACTGACGGAGTTGCATTTGTAAAAGATAGAAAATTATTAATTTGAAAATCCAGAATAAAAACATAACCATTCTATCAAATCTTTCAGCACTCTGACGGAGTTGACGTTAGACAAAAATCTGACCGAGTTTATATTTTACGGAGATGACAAAAATAGCATTTTTCTTCTTCATTCAAGTGGTATACACAGAAACAATTAGGTTTTTCTTAAGTTGCTTTATGACTCTAAAACCTAATTAGATGTAACATATTTGAACCAAAATGCATATTGCATATTTTAATCTATAAGGAAGAGAGAGTTGACAGTTTATGGTTGTGACCATGATGATTCCAATATTGTTTGTTTAAATCTATCAAAAGTAGAGAACTTTACAGACCATGAGTGGTCTTGTTGCACTAATGAGGACATGAATAAGGGGGTCCTTTGTAACGGTCGTCTTGTGGTGAATGAGCGGACCAAGGCGCAGCGGGTGATGAATACATAATGATATTTATTAAACAAGACGGAAACTAAACACACTTGAGAATTTACAAAATAATAAACGAAGTCAACAGACCTGAACAAACGAACTTACAGAACACGAAGAACGCACGAACAGGAACAGACTACATATACGAACGACACCGAAACAGTCCCGTGTGGTGCGAACAAACACAGACACAGGAAACAATCACCCACAAACAAACAGTGAGAATAGCCTACCTTAATATGGTTCTCAATCAGAGGAAACGTCAAACACCTGCCTCTAATTGAGAACCATATCAGGAAACACATTAAACCCAACATAGAAACACAAAACATAGAATGCCCACCCCAACTCACGCCCTGACCAACTAAACACATACAAAAACAAGAGAAAACAGGTCAGGAACGTGACATCCTTATGGTATAGCTGACCCTGCTCATTCCTGATTCATTTAGGATTTTAGACAAATCTGACGGAGTAAACAAAATCTCGGGACACATCTTTTAGGAATCTAAGTTTTGAGAAATATTATTTAAAGTCACAGAGGGCTATAGCAAGAAACTATACTGAACAAAAATATAATGAGCTCTTTAATGAGCATTTCTACTTTGCCAAGATAATCCATCCACCTGACAGGAAAAGGCCACTCTAAAATGTGCAGTTTTGTGATACAACACAATGCCACAGATGTCTAATTTTTTGAGGGAGCGTGCCATTGGCATGCTGACTGCAAGAATATCCACCAGAGCTGTTAATTTCTCTACCATAAGCCTCCTCCAATCTACGTTTTAGAGGATTTGGCAGTACATTCAACCGGCCTCACACCCGGACAGCTGATGAAACTGTGGGTTTGCACAACCGAAGAAACCATCTCAAGAAAGCTCATCTGCGTGCTCGTCATCCTCACCAGGGTCTTGAGCTGACTACAGTTCGGCATCGTAATCGACTTCAGTGGTCAAATGCTCACCTTTGATGGCCACTGGCACGCTGGAGAAATGTGCTCTTTATGGATTAATCCCGGTTTCAATTGTACCGGGCAGGTGGCTGACAGCGTGTATGGCGTGGTGTGGGCGAGCGGTTTGCTGATGTCAATGTTGTGAACAGAATGCCCCATGGTGGCGGTGTGGTTATGGTATGGGCAGGAATAAGCTACGGACAATGAATACAATTGCATTTTATCGATGGCAATTTGAACGCAAAAAGATACAGTGACGAGATCCTGAAGCCCAATGTCATGCAATTCACCCGCGCCATCACCTCATGTTTCAGCATGATAATGCAAGGCCGCATGTCACAAGGATCTGTACACAATTCCTGGAAGCTGAAAATTTTACCAGTTCTTCCATGGCCTGCATACTCACCAGACATGTCACCCATTGAGCATCTTTGGGATGCTCTGGATCGATTGTACGACAGAGTGTTGCAGTTCCCACCAATATCCAGCAACTTCACACAGCCATTGAAGAGAAGTGGGACAACATTCCACAGGACACAATCAACAGCCTGATAAACTCTATGCATAGGAGATGTGTTGAGCAGCATGAGGCAAATTGTGGTCACACCAGGTACTGACTAGTTTTCTAATCCACGCCCCTACCTTTTTTTTAGGTATCTGTGACCAAAAAACACAAAACACTTTTTTTTGAGAGTTTGAAATTGGGATCCTTCACTTCGGACAGGGGCATTTCCAGTCAAAGAGCCGACATGAAAATGAATAATATTGAAAGTATTTAGAAAATTCCCAAAACAAATCTTTTCCCTTGTAAAATTCCGTAAATGTAAATTTGTAGCTTAAATAATGCAACAAAATACATTTCTTTAAACTATTAAAAAAAGATGTTTCCTTGCTGGGCAAGGACTGTCCCGACTTTCAATATTTATTTTTATTTTGGGGGGAGTTGGGGGCCTCCAAAGCTCGTGGGCACCCCCATTTTGCTGGGGTGTGTGTGCTACACCAGTGCCTGTAATTTCTGACAAAAACAATTCTAGCTATCAACAGCATATAATCTTTAAGTTGAAAAGATCACTTTCTGCTTTTCTTCCAAGAGTAATTTACACTGCCACAGAAAGATGAATGACTTGTTTATTCTGTGGGAAAATGTTCTCAGACCAGCTTGACATTATTATTATATATGTGAAGATATGAAAAGTGACAATGACGATAAAAGCCACTGGCTCGGTGGATGCCATTCTGTCTCTACACCAGCTTTTCCCAAATGGTGTGTCAGGATTTGGGACCAATTGATGGGTTGAGGACAGTTCCTAATAGGTCAAGGGCCCCAACCAAAGAGTGAGTAGAAATGAGGGGGGGGGGGGGGGGGGTCACAACTGCAAGACCATTGTGTGCCAATGGGTGTGTTGTTTACAGCTAAAAAGCCGCTCATGATTCTTTATTTCTCCTTTAGTGGCACTACACCAATACCACGTTGGTGACAATGATGTACAATAGCAGTATTCTCTTAATGATCCTTTTGTCACTGTCAAAAGATGACCTTTAAAGAAAAAAAACAAGTTCTCATGAAGAAAACAACCTATGTGGCATCGATTTGAGTCAGAAATATTAATCCTACTGTCAAAATTGACTACAAAGTGTAAATAGGATACTTTTGGTCATAAAGTCAGTCTCATCCAAAATGGAGTTTTGTAAGATTTGTGGTTGTGACTGCATCACAATGGAAATGAAGGTTGGGTTTGTTTCAATCCTGCCCACATGCCCACAGCTGGCAGCACACAAGTAATCATCAATTTGGAGTGCAGCTGCACGCGACCCAATCGTCATGCCCATTATACATTTGGGTCAACTTTGGATATCCCCATGAGGCTAGTTAGGGACCATTGGTAAATTACACAATGTACATGGGAGAATATGTTCCAAATAAGTCCTAATTTCAAGACTTAAAAACCTCAAACCGCACACCAGCGAGTTGAAGCCAGTTGAAGCTAATTGCCGAAATAAGTCTGCGAACACACACAAGAGACACCCACATTAAACCACACCCCGAAACCAACTCATGTTTGAATTCAGTCATGTCTGCTAGCATTTGTTAATTAACCAAATCTAAAACGAGGCCAAATCAGGTAAGCAGAAAAACCTGTTGTTTGGAAAGGTCAAAATAACATTATGAGGAGTTATGCCTGCATGGGGCTGGTCTAGCGGCCAAGTAATGTCACCGGCAGGACATAACATTACCATGTGAGCGTGGGAACAAAACCTGATCTGTCTGTCTGTCTCTCTCCATTATAAGTCCTATTACTGTTTAGGGCTAGGAAATAGTGTAGTATTATTA
This sequence comes from Salvelinus sp. IW2-2015, assembly GCF_002910315.2. Taxonomy (NCBI): domain Eukaryota; kingdom Metazoa; phylum Chordata; class Actinopteri; order Salmoniformes; family Salmonidae; genus Salvelinus; species Salvelinus sp. IW2-2015. The sequence continues at coordinate 8,947,504 of NC_036860.1, forward strand.
CAGTTAGCAGCATCCGAATGCTTTTAGATTCACCCATCATGTTCAATTTCATAAAGAAAGTAGACAAGTCTTGTCAAGTCAGGTGATGGAGTCCATCGTCTCATTCAGCCTCCTAACAGAGATGAGTTTTCCTTTCCTGTGCATGTTAGTTACAGTATGTTTACCAATGAATTCTGCTACTGGAATAATGATATTAAAGTTGAGAGGCAAGTTGATGCAGAGGACAGAAAGGTTCATCTACGGCTTTTCACATCAAATGTCACATGTCCCACTCATTTCCAAAATACAGCCAAAAGGTTAGTTTGAGTTGTGACATGTTGGGTTGTGGTTTTTACTGTTCTGACAAGGTGCTACATTGAGGACAATTCAAAAAGTGTGGCTTGTAGAGTTCACTTTGGGTCAGACAGCCATTCCACCAGTGAATTTACACTAGGCTTAGGCCTGGCTGCAATATCAATCCTAACCACAGGACTATGTGAACTATACAAAAGGTCATTGGGGTCATCCCAGCTGATGACAACACTGTCTCAAACTCTGTACCAGGCGGTGTATCGTAGTTGGTATTTGTTTACCCATGATGCACCTCCAGAGAATGTAGAGGTAAAGGTTGTGTTCCCTGATCAGATGTTGCATGCATCAACCAATGTTTGCGTGCCACATCATCGACTTTGTCTGGCAACAGATTTGCTAATATGCTATAACATATTATGTGGTTAGCTAATACGTGAAATACCTATCCAGGCATTGTAAGACCTGAGCAGCGGCTAAAATCTTTGGGTGTGCACGTTTTACACAGCCGGGAGACGCCGAAGCAATTGAGTGCTATACAGCCGGGAGTGGTGAATGTCGTAACTAAAAAAATAAAACAACAGAAAAGAAAAATGATCAGACAGATCAAAAAAGACAGCACCAGGACATTGTTCCATTAGCCTCTGATGCAAATGGCTGTTGAAATTTTTGTTAATCAATGATTAGAAGTTCATTTGTATCCACCACATGCATTTCTTTGTTGTTGTTTTTCCAACTCTTTTTTTGAGCGGGGCATTTAGCCTTCAATTGCAAATCGAGTGCTAACTCCTACCACCCGGACAACAGCTGGGGGACCAGGTCATGCAAAACTATTAGGAGATGGGTTGTGGCATCGTATCTGCTTTAGTTTTCGTGATGATCGGTCTCTGGCGAGTGAGAGCTGGTTTTTAAATATTGTGTATATTTATTTATTGTAAACAAAGGTTTATTTGTTGCCAATGTCAATTTTAGCAAATGTTTTCAACATACTTTTATGTTCTCTAGCTAGACAGGCAAACGCTGCCAAGTACTAAATAGTAAATCAATAAAAAATGGTGTACTATCCAGCAGGGGTGTACTGCTGCCAGAGCGAAGAGGAGTGGCGCTCCCTCACTTTCTTTCAATTTGACAATGCACAAGAGCTGGTCAAACTTTTTCTGGAACATTTATTCTGATAAATTTCTAAATAAATAACATTTCATTACTACAAAAATTCCATGAAAAACGCTAGAATGACAAACCAAATAAATATGTTTGGCAGTCCAGAAGTATGTAAATGGTGTTTTTTCCCCCGTCTTCTCTCTGGCGGTGGCGAGGATGATGAAGAACTATTGGCTACGTGTGTGTGCACTACAGAAGCCCATCTGAGGCTTGACCACTTTAGCCAATCAGAACAAAATTCACTGTGTGTCTGCCTTGATGTTCATAAAAATGGACTGACCCCTCTTGTGCATAAAACTCTACAGACCCCTCTATTGCAGTGGAACCCAGAACAATATGTGACCACTTACTTACAGCGACACCGTTCTGACGAGGACACCCAAACCAGAGGGACCACCACAAATCTCAAGGAGCCTGATCCTCTCTGGAAGTTGCTGTATCTCTGCTTGGGATATTTAGCCTACATGGGCTATTGTTTGAGACACAGGGCCCATTCTAACTTGGTATGTCAGGGTGGGAATTTGGAAATGTGAAGTGGGCCAAGTTAGAGGTCATAATGCATTTAGATTATAGTTTATTGCGATGCATGAATACACAACACCAAAAGCTTGATTTTATGGCTGTTTTAAAAGGAATTTCCTGCATTTCTATGCAGTGTGGCGTACAGCAGGTTAGCCACCAGGGAGAGCCTGGTGACCGACGGAGTCCACATCACGCGGCGGTGGCTCCCTCTGCTGGATGTGCCAGGTCTCGACGGACTCTCAGACCAGGACTAATTGGGGCTGATTGTGGTTGGTGAGTAATCAAAGGGGCTGATTGCTCACCAGTTGGACTAGTCTCATAAATCTGACAGAATGGTTTCTTCTGTATAGACGTGCACAGTGCCTGAGAAAACGGAGGGAGCTTGAAACCCCTGGGCTATAGCCTACAAATTGCTATACCTCATAGTCATAGGCCTATTAGGCTATATAGGCCTACTGCAAAGTATTTTGTTTGTTCCTGACATGTTGCTAGCTAGCAGGAGCAGATCGTTTTATCACTACGAGCATGTCATTCCGGGACAGGGAGCTTTAGCTATCATTATTCCAAGTAATAATTTAAGTCAACAAAAATCTATAGGACAAGTGGTGTAAAGCTAATAGTCATCTAGGCAGGACTCACTGACTTCATTCATGCTGACAAATAATACATTCCCCATTATCCCCACTAATTGGAGTTAGCTAAAGATTGTTCCGCCAGGTGAGAGCATAGCACAAAATGTTATCACCAAAGTGAACCATGAAATTAGGTTCCTTGCTAGAACCTCCAAATATCTGGACAAGAATGCAATGGGGACATTGGCAGGGTGTCACGTTCCTGACCTGTTTTCTGTTATTTTTGTACGTGTTAGTCGGTCAGGGCGTGAGTTTGGGTGGGCAGTCTATGTTATGTGTTTCTATGTTGGTTAATGGGTGACCTGATATGGTTCTCAATTAGAGGCAGGTGGTTTACGTTTCCTCTGATTGAGAGCCATATTAAGGTAGGTGGTTTCACATTGTTTGTTGTGGGTGGTTGTCTCCTGTGTCTGTTTGCACCACACGGGACTGTTTCGTTTTGTTCGTTCGGTTTTTGTGTAGTCTATTTTCCTGTTTGTGCGTTCTTCGTGTTATGTAAGTTCGTTTGTTCAGGTCTGTTGACTCCGTTTATTATTTTGTAAATTCTCAAGTGTTTTTCGTATTTGTCTTTATTCTTTATTAAATATCATGTCAAATTACTACGCTGCAAATTGGTTCTCCGATCCTTCTCGCCTCTCCTCGTCCGAGGAGGAGGTCCGAGGAGGAGGATTACGACTATCGATACACAGGGACTCTTGTTCAGTGCCACTTTGACCCCGCATGCTCTTCCTGGTACAATAGTGCCCCCAAGAAAATAAAAAATGAATTGCAGACACCTCAGAACAAATTAGTCATGATTATTCTTAAACTTCCAGCACTTACGCATCTTGACTATTCCCACTTTGAAAGCCTTAGATGGATTAAAGTGGAGGAGAGAGTCGCTCAGATAAAATTGTGTCTTGTACATCAGATTGTCCACAGTATGGTCCCCAGATACTTATGCAACTACTTTAACTTAGTAAGGGTTAACCATAACTATTCAACTAGAAGGAGTGAAACTGACGTTGTTCCTTTTAGATTTAATAAAAGTGGTATGGGGAAAGATCTTTTTTTATACTCAGCTGCCATTCTTTGGAATAAGCTTCAGAAGAATTTGGAACTTATAACCTCCATAGGTTGTTTCAAGTTCTCACTGAAAAAAAGGGCTAAATAGTAGCATGTCTCAAAAGTGAGTGGTAAGATTAAAGTAGGTGGCGAAGAGGGAAATGCATATGGTCTCACAAGTCCTCAACTGGCAGCTTCATTAAATAGTACCCGCAAAACACCAGTCTCAACGTCAACAGTGAAAAGGCGACTCCGGGATGCTGGCCTTCTGTGCAGGGCGTTTCTAGCTTTTCTAGCGTTTCTAGCATTTTCCCCCTGTCAACACTCACTTCTGCCAAGTTTCCGTTCACGTGATCCCCCGCTGCTGACCAGGCGTTCTGGGACCTCAAACATTGCTTCACCACTGCTCCCATCCTGGTTCATCCTGACCCTTCCCGTCAGTTAGTGGTGGAGGCCAATGCGTCGGATGTAGGAGGGGGGCGGTCCTGTCCCAGCATTCTACCCTGGACCTGAAGCTACATCCCTGCGCCTTCTCCCATCGCCTCAACGCCACGGAGAAAAACGACGATGTGGGAAATTGTGAGCTTCTCGCAGTGAAGTTGGCGTTGGAGGAATGGAGGCACTGGCTGGAAGGGGAGGAACATCCGTTCATCGTATGGACCGACCACAAAAATCGAGAGTATCTCCGCACCGCCAAATGCTTCAACTCCAGGCAAGCTAGATGGGCCCTGCTGTTCACACGGTTCAACTTCTCCCTCTCATATCGGCCTGGATCCAAGAATGTCAAACCGGATGCACTGTCTTGCCATTATAGTCCCACGGCTATTACCGTGGGCCTATAATGAGCCAGAAACCATCCTTCCCACCTCGTGCCTGGCAGGGGCACTCAGCTGTGGTATAGGGAAACAGGTCCAGGAGGCACAGCGTTCCTAGCCGAATCCCGGGCCAGTATCCCGGAGTCACCTCTTCACTGTTGATGTTGAGACTGGTGTTTTGCGGGTACTATTTAATGAAGCTGCCAGTTGAGGACTTGTGAGGCGTATGTTTCTCAAACTAGATACTCTAATGTACTTGTCCTCTTGCTCAGTTGTGCACCGGGGCCTCCCATTCCTCTTTCTATTCTGGTTAGAGTCAGTTTGCGCTGTTCTGTGAAGGGAGTAGTACACAGCAAAAGTTATTTGTTTCTGGCCATTTTGAGCCTGTAATCGAAGCCACAAATGCTGATGCTCCAGATACTCAACTAGTTTAAAGAAGCCCGGTTTTATTGCTTCTTTAATCAGCCCAACTGTCACGTTCTGACCTTAGTTCCTTTTTTATGTCTTTATTTTAGTTTGGTCAGAGCTTGAGTTGGGGTGGGCATTCTATGTTTTTTCTATGTTTTGTTCTATGGTTAATTTTCTATGTGTTTGGCCTAGTATGGTTCCCAATCAGAGGCAGGTGTCAGTCGTTGTCTCTGATTGGGAGACATATTTAGGTAGCCTGTTTTCCTTTGTGTTTTGTGGGTGGTTGTTTCCTGTGTCTGTGTTTTCACCATACGGGACTGTTTCGTTTTTGTTTTGTATCATTCACGTTGTTATTTTTGTATTCTTAGTGTTCAGTTATTAAATTGAATATGGACACTTACCACGCTGCACTTTGGTCCTCACCTCATTCCAACGACAAGCGCTACAACAACGGTTTTCAGCAGTGCTAACATAATTGCAAAAGGGTTTTCTAATGATCAACTAGCCTTTTAAAATGATAAACTTGGATTAGCTAACACAATGTGCCATTGGAACACAGGAGTGATGGTTGCTGATAATGAGCCTCTGTACACCTTTGTAGATATTCCATTAAAAATCAGCCGTTTCCAGCTATAATAGTCTTTAGAACATTAACAATTTCTATACAGTATTTCTGATCAATTTAATGTTATTTTGATGGGCACAAAAAAAGGTGCTTTTCTTTCAAAAACAAGGACATTTCTAATTGACCCCAAACTTTTGAACGGTAGTGTACATCCCTCCTTTCATGTGTCCAGAGCAAAAACCCATTATTCACAGCCCTTTGTGTCCTGTTTCCAGCCTGCACCTGGGTCTTACCTTCAAACCTGATAAACAGAGCATTTTTCTACATTCAAACGGACTCTACATTTCTACTTTCAAACGGACTCTATACAGACTTTTTATGAGACTCCTGTTTCCATGAATTGAGGACACAGACAGTATCGCCAAGCTGTTTGTCCAAAAAGTCTCTGTGCTACAATCAACAGTACCTTTCCTGTAACTCCCAGTAATGGGAGTTACAGGAAAAGCATAAACTACCCACTGGGCACATCACATCATTTCAACGTGGACGTTGGTTGAGACGTTGATCAATGAGATTACAACCTATAATCACCCACTCGAAAAAACTGACAAAAGTTGAATTTCCAATATGTTATCACTATGCTTTCAACCATCTAATACCACAACCAAATTCCAATGGAAAAGCCATGTCTGATTTTTGGTTTAGTTGTCGCCCAAATGTCTATCACTGTGCTTTCAACCATTTAAAAGCACAGCAAAGTTCAAATGGGAATACAATGTCAGATATTTTGTTTATGTGTTCAACCAATTAATGTGTCATCACTGTGCTTCAACTCACAGCAGAACCAAATGCCTTGGATTACATTTAAAGTACATGTTGCAAGTGATTAATGCCATTCTAGATTCTGTGCAGATTATTACAACAATTGTGAAAATCTCCACAGACCTGTGACAACCTATGCATGCTATCTTGAAGATGCACACGTTATATGATTACATATTAATAAGACATTTACAGTTACAGTAACCTCAATGTGTCCATGGATGTGTTACTCATTTTAAGGTTGAATGATACATTAGTTTGTAAGATAGCCTTAACTTTAGGCTATTTACTGTATTAGAAAATTCATATTGAATTTTGTTTGGTTGTCAACACAATCAAATATCAAAATTTGAAGGAGATTTATATTTTTTGGGGATAGTTCCATCTGTGCCACTGACTTAGTCTGGCTTTAATTCCAGTTTGTCCACAAATTAATAATTAATATGCTGTATTCACGTTTCCGTCTCAACCAAGAATCTAATCTATAAAGTATATTTATACAACCCGTGGGTCTAATCCTGAATGCTGATTGGTTAAAACCGCATTCCAACTGGTGTCTATTCCACAAATTACCACTGTGTCACGTTCCTGACCTGTTTCCCTTTGTCATGTATTTGTTTTAGTTGGTCAGGGCGTGAGTTGGGTGGGTTGGTCTAGGTTTGTTTTTCTATGTTGGAATTTTGTGTTCGGCCTGGTATGATTCTCAATCAGAGACAGCTGTCAATCGTTGTCCCTGATTGAGAATCATACTAAGGCAGCCAGGGTTTCACTTGTGTTTTGTGGGTGTTTGTTCCTGTGTCAGCGTTTGGGCCACACAGGACTGTTTCGGGTTAGTCACGTTTGTTGGTTTTTGTATTTTGTAGTGTTTGTTGTTTTTCCATTAAATAATGAATACTTACCAATCCGCATCTTGGTCCGATCCATGCTCGCTCCTCATCTGAGGAGGAGAACGCCTACGACAGCCGTTACACATGGCTAAATCTGTTAAAATGCCTATTTACTCTGTTCCATCTGACTGTGCAATCCACTGTCTCATCAGCCCAGCCAGGCACTTTATAAACTTGATCTCCACTATAAAAAGCATCTAGATATTATCTCACATTTCTTTTAGACTAACATTTATTTTTCAACAGCGGAGATTTGTATAAACTTTGCTGTCTATCTCTCTGACATTTGCAACATGTTTCAATATTCAAATTTGATCTACTTCTGTCCCATAGTAATGAACGTGTCGGGAGTCGGGACGAGACAACAGGCAGGCAGCATTTTCTCGCCAGTTGAAATCATGAATCAGCTAGCATCATTTTTATGGATATGCACAAACAAAATGTCAATTGAAAAAAGGTCAAATGAACGAAGTGCAGCTAGTTTACAGTCTTTCCAGCTTCAGTTTAAGAAGATAGTTAGATGTGTTGTTGGCTAGCTACTCTGAACAACCGTGTCCTGACGAGAGAGCACATTTTCTATGCCAGGAGAATCAGCGCTCGTTAGCTCATTGTTATGGATTTGTAATAAATATCATTATTATAACACAAGCATATTTGCTAATACATTGTTATAACTAAACTCTTTCCAAACAGGGTTACCACAACTCATAGCAGATACGGAAACCCACACACACCCAAGAGCAGATGGCTGACACAGGCCTTTTTCATAAAGACTGATAAGAAAAGTGGTGCCGGGTGCTGCATATCACGAGAAACTGAGACACACACATACCCAAGGACAGAGGGCTGACGTAAACCTTTCATAAACACAGATAAGACAGGAACATCTACGCACACACAAAAACTCCTCTTCAGTCTGAACATTTTACAGAGACACACAGAAATGTCAAAATAGGAACATCTACGCACACACCTAATCACCTGTTTTAGCTGAACATTTCTGAAGACAAAGAACTCTACTCAGAGCCAATGGGACAGTGATACTGGCCTGAAGGAGACCTCGCCCAACTCATCAGAACCAACCAGAGGACCAGAACTTCCAGACTCAACCTACTTTCTGTACTGTATAAAATGTATATGCACTCTGTTATCTGGGCTTCTTTCGGATAGTTCCATTTGAGCTTGATGAAAAGGGTCCATGCACGCTATTTCAGATATCTTTACCTCTGAATAAATTGCATTTAATTAAACCTCATCCACCCTGTCCAGAGTCTCTACTTCGTCTCAGTTCTCCAGTAAACATGTTTTATCAACAATGTCTCCAAATAAATGTCACTAGAAAACAGCTTAAACTAATGCAAATGCAGCTACTGTTGTTATTCTGGCTGCACTGTTTGATGTGACTGTAAGTTAGCCATATTTGGCTAGCTAACAAGCAAGGGATACGAATGTTGCCAGCCAGTATGGCAATGGAACATTTACGATGAATGACAGGGTTGCGTCCATAGATACAGAAAAAAGACTGGGTTGCAACTGGGTTGCGTCTTTGGCAACCGATAGAACGAACGACCAGCCGGCTTGGGTAGCAACCCTAGATTTGTGTCGGGACTATATCTTATGGAAGGATGAAATATAAGGCTCCTCGGGGGTTTGTTATATTTGGCACGGTTATATATTGGCACGTTTGCCAGCACTCGACTTTGTCTCTGGCCTAATAACACCCGTACCAATATATCCTCCAAACACAGGCTTCTCGGGCATTATCACTTAAATATCACAAACCCCCGACGTGCCTTATTGCTATTATAAACTGGTTACCAACGTAATTAGAGCAGTAAAAATAAATGTTTTGTCATACCACTGGTATAAGGTCTGATATACCAAGACTGTCAGCCAATCAGCATTCAGGGCTCGAATCACCCAGTTTATAACACTAAATGTCATTACATTGGAAATCAACCAGAGCTTGAAACCCTTGGCCTATTGTATTGTCTATTTTTAGTTGACTTCTGGGTTGAATTGGAACAATAGCTGTTGATGACTTTGCAAATGCAATGTAGCACTAAATAGCATCATTGATGATGCGGGATAAAGTATGGTCACATTTAATTTGCTCTGTTAAACCTACCCTTTGGAATGACTTCCATAGCAACAGTGAATCTATTTCATTTTTCATGTGCAGTTGCAAACTACGGTTTGCAACTGCACATGGGGACAAAGATCGTACTTTTTGGAGAAATGTCCTTTGGTCTGATGAAACAAAAATAGAACTGTTTGGCCATAATGACCATTGTTATGTTTGGAGGAAAAAGGGGGAAGCTTGCAAGCCGAAGAACACCATCCCAACCGTGAAACACGGGGGTGGCAGCATCATGTTGTGGGGGTGCTTTGCTGCAGGAGGGACTGATGCACTTCACAAAATAGATGGCATCATGAGGATGGAAAATTATGTGGCTATATTGAAGCAACATAACAAGACATCAGTCAGGAAGTTAAAGCTTGGTCGCAAATGGGTCTTCCGAATGGACAATGACCCCAACCATACTTCCAAAGTTGTTGCAAAATGGCTTAAGGACAACAAAGTCAAGGTATTGGAGTTAGCATCACAAAGCCCTGACCTCAATCCTATAGAAAATTTGTGGGCAGTACTGAAAAAGTGTGTGCGAGCAAGGAGGCCTACAAACCTGACTCAGTTACACCAGCTCTGTCAGGAGGAATGGGCCAAAATTCACCCAACTTATTGTGGGAAGCTTGTGGAAGGCTACCTGAAAAACGTTTGACCCAAGTTAAACAATTTAAAGGCAATGCTACCAAATACTAATTGAGTGCATGTTAACTTCTGACCCACTGGGAATGTGATGAAAGAAATAAATGCTGAAATAAATCATTCTCTACTATTATTTTGACAATTCACATTCTTAAATTAAGTGATCCTAACTGACCTAAGACAGGGAATTTTTTACTCTGATTAAATGTCAGGAATTGTGAAAACTGAGTTTAAATGTATTTGGCTAAGGTGTATGTAAACTTCCAACTTCAACTGTAGATACTTTATATACTGCCTGAGACACCTTTGCTATTTTGCACATTATGGACAATATGCCTAACACTCATAATTAGTAGTAGAATAATGGATTGGCAAGAATTTGGCACTGTCAACTTTTAGGTTAGTAGGAAAGTTAGGCTAATCATTTAAACCCACTAAATATATTCACATTCACTGAACATTCAGTATTTGAAACTTCAACATTCATTTCCCAAATGCTTTTTCTGTAATCCTGCAGACTCTTTATCATTCTCCATACCTTAAATGATAATGCATCCAACATTATGCGTGCCGACCATGGTATTGGGCAGATGCTGACATTTGAGAACTCATCTTGTTTAGAAATCAAACCCTGGTCATCTTATTGCAGAGCACATTGTAAGCTATACATTTTGCTCAGCTGTTTTTAGAGAAGATTGTATTGCAAGTTATGCTATATGTGTAGGATATGCTTTGTTGGCTAATATGCATATGCAGTAGAGGTCTTCACGGATCCACCTGTACCCGAATACCCGAGACCCGATCCGGGAAATAATGTCACGGGTCTGGGTCAGATCTGATATGATTGTCACGGGTTTCGGGTATGTGCAATTTTAACTGACTTGTCGGGAAGGGCCTGTACAGATCCGAACACGACTGCTGCAGTAGAGTGAAAGAGAGACATTTTATAATTTATGCTGCTGCTCTTGCTTTTCACAAGAGTGGAGTGTGGCGCATGTAGCTTGTTGTCTCACCCTACAGTTACAAATAACAACAATTCCATTCAGAATATTAAGTAGAAGCCTACCTGTTGGCTGTTGGTCGTTATAGCCTATCCTTATAATTTAACATTAATTCCATCATTTTAATTCCATCTTCCATTGATTAGATATCTCCTAACTTTTGCCACACACGGAGGCTCTGTGACTGTAGCCTATTGCCACTTTGATTACTTATGATTGATAAGGTAAGGTGGGTTTCTTAGCATTCATAGCCATGGTTGTCAACTGTACCGCAGGAACAGAATGTAAATCACAGAAAATAGAGGTTGTGGTGGCAGCTGCAGAGAAGTTCTTGAAAGGCATTTTACTGCAGAAGATTTGTGGGGGGTGTTGAGTGGTATTGTACTGTCCTCTCAGACCGTTAGTCAGGAGTAGGATTAGACAGGGTTAAATAGGGAATGGGGTGGTGTTTTTCTTTAGAGAGGGCTAGTTGTTGGCAGGGTCATTTTCCTTTTCCTTTATCCCAAATTTGTATTACCGGAATTTAATGTAAGTAGGCTGTGAATGGCCTCACACTCCAGTACAGTAGGTGGCCGTGTATGGACCTAAAAGTTGGATGCGCTCCGCCAACCCAATCTCAAAGAAGAAGAACATGACACACACACACACACCTTTCTACACAGTATCTACATGCTTTTATTTGGGTTTCTATGCAAAGTGTATGATTGAATGTTTCTTTAAGCCTGCAGCTAATTGCTTGAAATTAGACTTATAGTGGGGTTTCATGGACAGAGTTTAATTTAGGACTAGGCTAATTCTACTTAAATTAATCCAGATTTTAAAAATGGCTTTCTGAGACGTTGCTTAACTTCAGTTTAATTAGTTATAGACTAGGGAGTCCCAGACTAAGGTAAGTAAGGACTAACCAGGTAGTCCTTACTGATTAGATTAACAATGTGTACTTGGTGCTGAACTGAGGATGATTTAAAAAACAGAGATGGGACACTAATACATAAGCATTGTGTGGAATTGGAACAAGTAACCTAAACCAAACAATAGACAGAGGTAAAAGAAAACGTTCAAAGGATTTTGAACCAATTATCACCCAATTATCGAGAACAAACAGCATGATTCATCAACAGAAAACAAAAATAATACCTCTACTACCAGTTGCAATGAATTCAACTCAAATGAAAAAGTAAACAAAAGGACACTATAACAACTTCAGGTAAAATACTGTATTGTTGACCCATTTTTACAAATCATTGTCACTTTGAAATGTTAGTTTTCTTGTGTAACACAACACAGTGAGGCCTAAATGTTCTGTATTTGTGTGACAGAAATTTAACACAAACAATATCATACATACTAAAATAATTTCTATACTGAACAAAAATATAAACGCAACATGTATTGTGTTGGTCCCATGTTTCATGAGCTGAAATAAAAGATCCCCCCCCCAAAACAAATATTTGCACAATTTTTTTTTTACATCCCTGTTAGTGAGCATTTCTCCTTTCCCAAGACAATCCATCCACCTGACAGGTGTGGCATATCAAGAAGCTGATTAAACAGCATGGTCATTACACAGGTGCACCTTGTGCTGTGGACAATAAAAGGCCACTTTTTGCTTATTAATATAAAACGCACTCTAAAATGTGCAGTTTTGTCACACAATGCCACAATGCCACAATGCCACATATGCCTCAAGTTTTAAAGGAACTCGTAAATTGGCATGCTGACTGCATGAATGTTCACCAGAGCTGTTGCCAGAGAATTTAATGTTAATTTCTCTACCATAAGCCACCTCCAACGTCGTTTTAGAGAATTTGGCAGTAAGTCCAACCGGTCTAACAACCGCAGACCACGTGTAACCACGCCAGCCCAGGACCTCCACATCTGTCTTCTTCACATGCGGAATCGTCTGAGACCAGCCACCCAGACAGCTGATGAAACTGAGGAGTATTTCTGTCAGTAATAAAGCCATTTTGTGGTGAAAAATGAATTCTAATTCGCTGGGCCTGGCTCCCAAGTGGGTGAGCCTATGCCCTCCCAGGCCCACCCATGGCTTCACCCTTGCCCAGTCATGTGAAATCCATAGATTAGGGCCTATGGAATTTATTTTAATTGACTGATATCCTGATATGAACTGTCACTCAGTAAAATCATTGAAATTATTGCATGTTGCGTTTATATTTTTGTTAAGTATATATTGTTTTGTCTTTCTAAGGTCCTGTGGAAAAACATAAACATCTATTTAAAGAAGACATTAGCTGTTGATTTGTTGGAGGGTTTTCAAGGCAGGAAGGACCAGAGACAGATTGGTCAAAAGACCAATTAGTGGAAAAACTATCATAATTGCTTGTCTAAACTCAGCCGTTGACAGTTCCGATGGGGGACCATTCCAATCCTCATTTGGTAGGACATTCATTCAACAAGTGCCATCATTGGACTTGGAATATGCAATTTTGTCAGTCATCTCTTGCACCCATAATAAAAGCTATGTAATGAACTCAACTTGAAGAGATAATGTTCTCTAATGCAGCAATATAATCATTTTCTAGAGGCAGATGATCACCATAGCTTGGAGGGGATAAGACAGGATGAAGGTCAGCTCACTACATCTGCAGCAGCCAGGAGGGAAGATTGTGTCACTAACATGGGCAGGAGGACAAAGACAAAGAGGCTGAGCATGCATGAGAAACTGGTGCTAAATACATTAGTTTCATGAGCGCAAACTAATGTATTTAAAAGAAGAGCATGATATGAAAATGCACATCCTTCATGTTGAGTTGTCTATGAAGGAGGAGAGAAAAATTAAGCAGCAGCAGTACCAATGTTCCTCTCAAACCAGCACCAGTTCGAGGTCCCGATATTTCCATTTGTGAATCCATGGCTATTGTTTGCTTCAATCACTTGAGCTATCTTTGTTGTGAGAAGTGCTGCATTGCAAAAGCATCTCTGCAGGCTAGTCCATTTGTGTTGTTGTCTGCCTCAACCACGGGAACATCTATCTGGGTCATCCTCATCTTCAATGCGAGGATCTAGGAAGCCATTCTGTTTGAGGTAATTATGAATCACTGCTGTTGAAATTATGACAATGCAGCATCTTCTTGGTTGAAAGCGCTAGGGTCAGTCTGTTATATCTGGAGTACTTCTCCTGTCTTATCCAGTGTCCTGTGTGAATTTAAGTATGCTCTCTCTAATTCTCTCTCTCCTTTTTTCTCTCTCTCTCTCTCGGAGGACCTGAGCCCTAGGACCATGCCTCAAGAGTACCTGGCCTGATGACTCCTTGCTGTCCCCAGTCCACCTGGTCGTGCTGCTGCTCCAATTTCAACTCTTCTGCCTGCGGCTATAGAACCCTGACCTGTTCACCGGACGTGCTACCTTGTCCCAGACCTGCAGTGTTCAACTCTCTAGAGACAGCAGGAGCGGTAGAGATACTCTGAATGATCAGCTATGAAAAGCTAACTGACATTTACTCTTGAGGTGCTGACCTGTTGCACCCTCTACAACCACTGTGATTATTATTACTTGACCTTGCTGGCCTATGAACATTTGAACATCTTGGCCACGTTCTGTTATAATCTCCACCCGGCACAGCCAGAAGAGGACTGGCCAACCCTCATAGCCTGGTTCCTCTCTAGGTTTCTTCCTAGGTTCTGGCCTTTCTAGGGAGTTTTTCCTAGCCACCGTGCTTCTACACCTGCATTGTTTGCTGTTTGGGGTTTTAGGCTGGGTTTCTGTACAGCACTTTGTGACACCAACTGATGTAAGAAGGGCTTTACAAATACATTCGATTGATTGATTGATTGATTGATTGATTGATTGATTGATTGATTGATTGATGGGAATATGACATCCATCTATACGGCCAATGACTCCAGGAAAGTTCCCATATTCATAAAACTCTACCTTGTTGTTAGCTAAGGTCTTCACATTTAATTTAGATATTTGTGCTATATTTTTTTTATGCAGCCTAGTGGATATTTTCCCCTCAGAAATACCAAAATAATTATGTCTTCCTTCCAGTAAAATGGGGTGGCGTAGCACACGTCCATACGTACGTCAAAAACGTCGGTGACGGTGGTTTCGGGGAGGCGCTGTAAAAGGTTGTGTACCACTTTGCAATCTGAATGATGTCCATTTTGTGAAAGCCGGTCAGCCGACTAAAGCTTCGTCCCGGTGTAAAGGAAGATTCAAAGAAAAACAGAAATTGGGCAGAACCGTCGATCGCTAGCCAGTTATTATCCGAAAGGAAAGTCAATCTTATCGTATGTCCGCTATCCAGAACCTCCAAACTTTCGGTAAGACATTTCAACCATCTCAGCTAACGTGATTAGTGGGGGGAATGGCAGTTGGTAATGTTAGCTAGCATTTGCAAACATTTTGACGACGTTACAACTAAATATAACGTTTGATTTTAATCAAATTGTTAATACATGT
This sequence comes from Salvelinus sp. IW2-2015, assembly GCF_002910315.2. Classification (NCBI taxonomy): domain Eukaryota; kingdom Metazoa; phylum Chordata; class Actinopteri; order Salmoniformes; family Salmonidae; genus Salvelinus; species Salvelinus sp. IW2-2015. The sequence goes on from NC_036860.1 coordinate 8,962,841, forward strand.
CTTCATAAAACATCTGGTTAGTTATATCGAGAACATTCCCTACAGATTGCAAAAAGTTATTAATAGCATGCCAGTTTTTTTTTTAACGTTGACCAACACCTATCGACATCAGACGAAGTTAATGTCCTTGTTTAACGTTTGGTCCCAACACGGATTTGTAGCCGATATAGCAAATTAGTCTGTATTGTGGACACATTAATCAACGTACAATACATATTCGGTTAACAAATTGTTACTACCGGTTGTCTTTCTGGCACAGTGTCAACAATGGCCCGAGTATAAATGTAACTTTTTGCCCAATTTGTCTGATACGACGTTTTTTTTCCAGGAAGCCCTTCAGGTTGAAACTATATAAATAGTTCAGCCAAATAGCTACATCTAATGATATTCCCCTACTGACTTAGTTGCATCCATGCTTTAATTTCGAAATTTCAGCTAGTTCTGCCTGTTGTGTTTTGCCGGAATGATTGGCTATCTAGACTGTGAAATTTTGCTTTCTCCCACCATGTGTCACGAACCCCAGTATTCCAGATAAACTAAGGTCTGCGTAGATTAGTCATCCGTTTTTTTGGGGGGAGATTTGTCAAAAATCCCAATTTTCCATGTAGTAATCTGCTAACCAGCATCTGAGCAGCGTTTTACATGGGCCTGAGACTCGTGGATAGGACGTTACATCACCAGTTTACCAGCCTGCACCTTTTTTATTATCTAGGTCAAACAAACAGTGACATCTTAGGTATCCCTTTAGGTTTCTTCCTTGTAATTTTAGAAATGACACGTTTTGTTTTGAACTCAATTTTTGTCTTAAGTATAGTGATTTTGTTTTTAATGGTGTTCTTCCCACAGACCCATTTGCTGATGCAACTAAGGGTAATGACAGGCTCCCATCTGGGACTGACGACTACATCCACATAAGAATCCAGCAGCGTAACGGCAGGAAGACTCTGACCACGGTCCAGGGCATAGCCGTCGACTATGATAAGAAGAAGCTAGTCAAGGCCTTTAAGAAGGTATGTTATGGCAGGGAGTTGACACTAGGTGGTATACTAAGAAAGATCCATGTTTTGTTCTACAGGCCGTTTGACTAGTTCCGCTTTGTCAACAGAAATTTGCCTGCAATGGGACAGTGATTGAGCACCCAGAGTATGGGGAAGTGATACAGCTGCAAGGTGACCAGCGCAAGAATATCTGCACGTTTCTGATTGAGGTAGGTTTGACTCTTGTCCCTGCTATTGCACCCAGCATAGTACACAAGTGTGGAGTATAAGTGGCCATCTGTCATGGCCCCTACAGATGGCTCTCATAGAAAAGCCTCTGTTTGTAAATGTTCTCTGACTGGAGTTCGAAGTTCCTTTGTGTGATGTCTCTTCTGCCCTCATCCCTCTTCCAGATTGGCCTGGCGAAAGAGGAGCAGCTCAAGGTCCACGGATTCTAAAAGCTCTCAGCAGCCTCAGCTCCACTGGTCCTGATACACTACATGGCCAAAAGTATGTGGACACCCCTTCAAATTAGTGGATTCGGCTATTTCGGCCACACCCATTGCTGACCGGTGTATAAAATAGAGTACATGCATCCAATCTCCATAGACAAACATTGGCAGTAGAATGGTCCGTACTGAAGAGCTCAGTGACTTTCAACGTGGCACCGTCATAGGATGCCACCTTTCCAACAAGTCAGTTCGTCAAATTTCTGCCTTGCTAGAGCTGCCCCGGTCAACTGTAAGTGCTGTTATTGTGAAGTGGAAACGTCTAGGAGCAACAACGGCTCAGCCGAGAAGTGGTAGGCCGCACAAGCTCACAGAAGGGGATCGTGAAGTGCTGAAGCAAGTAGCGTGTAAAGATCGTCTGTCCTCGGTTGCAACACTCACTACTGAGTTCCAAACTGCCTCTGGAAGCAACGTCAGCACAATAACTGTTCGTCGGGAGCTTCATGAAATGGGTTTCCATGGCCGAGCAGCCGCACACACGCCTCAGATCACCATGCGCAATGCGAAGCGTCGGCTGGAGTGGTGTAAAGCTCACCGCCATTGGACACTGGAGCAGTGGAAACGCATTCTCTGGAGTGATGAATCACGCTTCACCATCTGGCAGTCCGATGGGCGAATCTGGGTTTGGCGGATGCCAGGAGAACGCTACCTGCCCGAATGCATAGTGCCAACTGTAAAGTTTGGTGGGGAAGGAATAATGGTCTGGGGCTGTTTTTCATGGTTCGGGCTAGGCCCCTTAGTTCCAGTAAAGGGAAATCTTAATGCTGCAGCATACAATGAAATTCTAGATGATTCTGTGCTTCCAACTTTGTGGCAACAGTTTGGGGAAGGCCCTTTTCTGTTTCAGCATGACAATGCCCCCATGCACAAAGCGAGGTCCGTACAGGACTGGTTTGTTGAGCTCGGTGTGGATGAACTTGACTGGCCTGCACAGAGCCCTGACCTCAACCCCATCGAACACCTTTGGGATGAATTGGAACGCCGACTGCGAGCCAGGCCTAATCGACCAACGTCAGTGCCCGACCTCACTAATGCTCTTGTGGCTGAATGGAAGCAAGTCCCTGCAGCAATGTTCCAACATTTAGTGGAAAGCCTTCCCAGAAGAGTGGAGGCTGTTATAGCAGCAAAGGGGGGACCAACTCCATATTGATTCCCATGAGATTGACAAGCAGGTGTCCACATACTTTTGGTCATGTACACTGAACAAAAATATAACTGCAGCAATTTCAATGATTTTACTGCATTACACAAAAGAAATCAGACAATTTAAATAAATTCATGAGGCCCTAATCTATTGATTTCATATGAATGGGCAGGGCCGCAGCAATGGGTGGGTCTGGGAGGGCGAAGGCCTACCATCTTGGGAGCCAAGCCCAATCAATCAGAATGAGTTTTTCCTGACAAACGGGCTTCATTACAGACAACCTCCTCAGTAACCTTTTCATTTACAGGGATGTAAACAAATTTGTGCACAAAATTTGAGAAATAAGCTTTTTGTGCTTATGGCAAATGTCTGATTTTCTATTTCAGCTCGTAAAATGTTGGTTCCTCATTTCAAATGTTGCATTTATATTTTTGTTCAGTGCTGTGCCAATATCTCTGTTTAAATGTTTTCCCCATTAGATTTTGTTTGTATTGAATTGATGTCTGTGCCCAGTGGCTTCCTTCTCTTATCTACTTTCCCTCCTTCCCACTACTGTTTGCTGAAAGGATGGGTTAGAATTCTACTTGGTGACAGGTCACAAAGGAACAAGAGAGTGCGTCGTCTGGTCATAAGATGATGCTTAAGAGCAAAATGAGACTGTCAACTGTGGAAGGTGTTCAGTGATAGGTCCCCATTCACTTTCTCCTATCATTAGGTGTAAAAATCGGATGATATTCTGGTCAGATGCGATAGAACGGCCTCCCACTGCTTTCAAGTACATGTAGGCCTACCTGGTTCTGAAGGTTATCGATCATCCCCAAGTGTCAACCCATGTCTTTACGGTCACCAAGGGATCTTCTCTCCCGATGTTCATTGATCTTTAGCTCAAGCTGCGTGTTGGTTGCCTCTAGTGAGTGCACCTGAGCCACACAGACATCAACATGGAGCCTCACACATTCATACAACACACATCCTAGATAGGCATCTCACTGTTTTAGCCACTAAGAGAGGAATCGCACCTGAGTGTACTTGAAAGCAGTGGGTGGCCGTTCTATCGCATCTGACCAGAATATCATCCGATTTTTACACCTAATGATAGGAGAAAGTGAATGGTAGTTCTTTAGGCTAACAGTGAAAAAAGAAAACCCTACATTTGTGATGTGAAAAGGTATCTCGTTTAGATTCTCCGTGTAGGACGCAAAGCGACCATTAAGATCTTCCATGCTCTCTCTCTTGCTGATGCACAGGGAGCCTGAGAATTTTGTCATGCTCCCCGGGACACTCGATGCATGCCCCATTGAGATGTGGGTCCAATACCCTCCCGCACCACCGCAAACACTGTTCCAGTGTCCCCCTCTGCGGTCGTGGGAGAGCTGCTTAGCGCCACTGGCACGGAACAACTGCATTGATGCTGTCACGACTGCTGTCAACATCCCTGGGGTCTGATGTGATGCTATAAAGGGCTTTTTTTGAACTGTGCAAAAATGTTACATGTTTTTGTCTATTGAAAGCAAGGGTAGGTGTGAAGAAACCCTGCCCACTACACAGATCTACAAAAAAAAAACTATTGTGGGCATGTCTAGGATGGAATTATGTTTTCTTTTCTTTCTAATGTAAATTGGATGGTTCTGGAGGCAGGATCACAGTGAAAAAAGGTGTAAATGGAGACAAAATACCTTGTGAAGCTTTTTTTCTTTTGGGAAGTGGACCAATAAATAAATGTTTAAGTTGCCTACAGTGAAGAATACAATAACTGGTTAAGTGAAATATACATAATGCAACATCAAAAGTCACATTTTAAGTGGTAAATTGAATAAAACATTACGCTCTTTATTATAAACTGGGTGGTTCGAGCCCTGAATGCTGATTGGCTGACAGCTGTGGTATAGCAGACTGTATACCATGGGTATGACATCTTTTTTTACTGCTCTAATGTTAGGAACCAGTTTTTAATAGCAATAAGGCACCTCGGGGGTTTGTGATATATGGCCAATATACCACACCTTCTCGGGCCTTATTGCGTAATAAGTACACTGTCCTAAAGTCACCAGAGGAATATTCTGTTCTAAAATTTTGCCACATTGCTTAAAGCTAATTTGTTGTTGAAAGGTAATCATTTCCACCCAAAATGACAGGTACTTTTTACATGTTATGTCTGACAACTGTTCAAGCTAAATTCTAGCTATCGGTGGCATATAATCTTGGAATTTAATGAAGTTCAAAAGATCACCTTTGGCTTTTCTTCCATAATGAGAGAAATTTACATTGCCACAGAAAGATTAATGACTTGTTTATTCTGTGTGGTAATGTTATCAGACCAGCTTGACATTATTTCTAAGTGAAGATATGAAAAGTGACAATGACGAGAAAGGCCACTGGTGGCTCGGTGGATGCCACCCTATCTCTACACCAGTTTTTCCCAAGTGGTGCGTCAGGACCTATTGGTGGGTTGAGGTCAGTTCCTTTTCTGGGGGGGGGGGGTCAAAAGACACTAACAACTGTAGGACCCACTGCATGGATGAACAGTGGCTAACTGCAAGATCATTGAGTGTCAATGGGTGTGTTTGCAGCAAGAATGCCACTCATGATACGTTTTCTCCTTTGGTGGCACTACACCAAATCTATGTTGGTGACAATGATGTACAACAACCGTAATCTCTTAATGATCCTTTTTTGAGGTTAGCAGCAAGGCCTGATTCCCTGTTGTTTTGAAAGGGCTACGTAACAGTGAAGGCCCAGTGCAGTCAAATACATTGTTTTCCTGTGTTTAGTATATATTTCTACACTATGAGGTTGGAATATTACTGTGAAATTGTTAACATTTGGATAATGCCCTTTTAGCATAAGAGCTGTTTGAAAAGGCAGCCTTACATTTTGGTCTGATTGAGTTTTGACCTGCCTGGTGACCAATAAGAAAGAGTTCCAAACCTTTCTGCCAATAACAGCTAGTTTTCAGTTTTCCCCTCCCCACTCAGATCACTTCCAGACAGTCCTAGCAAAATTGTTACCCAGAAGTGATTTCAAATTGAGATACAAATGGCAGCATTGAACCTTTAAGAGGAGGTGTGCCTGCATGGGGCTGGTCTAGCGGCCAGGTAGTGTTACCTGCAGCACATAAACATTACCCTGTGAGCGGCAAACAAAACCTGGCTATGAAATAGTGTAGTATTATTACAGTTAGCAGCATCTGTATGCTTTTAGATTCACCCATCATGTTCAATTCTATAAAGAATGTAGTCAAGTCAGGTGATGGATTTCATAACAGATGAATTTGCCTTTTCTGTGCATGTTAGTTAGTGTGTTTACCAATTAATTGTTCTACTGGCATAATCAGATCATAGTAAAGTACTGTAAATACCTAACACTCCCAAAGTGATCTGGAAATCTTGAATGTTTGAACACACGTGATGAAGTTTCTGCTTTAATTATATGTAAGTCTACTCAGTTCAGAAAGCATCAAGGTATGAAAAGAAAGGCACCTGGCAAGAGACAGACAAGTTGATGCACAGGATCAGCGTTAAATGTTTATAACAACCTCGAGCAGAAAGGTTCATCTATTATTTTTTTGCATCAAATGTCACATGTCCCACTCATTTCCAAAATACAGCCAAAAAGTTAGGTTGAGTTGTGACATGTTGGGTTGTGGTTTTTACTGTTCTGACAAGGTGCTACATTGAGGACAATTCAAAAGGTGTGGCTTGTAGAGTTCACTTTGGGTCAGGCAGCCATTCCACCAGTGAATTTACACTAGGCTTAGGCCTGGCTGCGATATCAATCCTACCCACCAAACTATGTGAACTATACAAAAGGTCCTTGAAGTCATCCCAGCTGATGATAACGCTGTCTCAAACTCTGTACCAGGCGGTGTATCATAGTTGGTATTTGTTTACCCATGATGCACCTCCAGAGAATGGAGAGGTAAAGGTTGTGTTCCCTGATCAGACGTTGCATGCATCAACCAATGTTTGCATGCCACGTCATCGACTGTCTGGCAACAGATTACTGGAGCATATTATGTGTTTAGCTGATGCGTGAAATACTTATCCAGGCGTTGTAAGATCTGGCATGCGTCAGCAATGTCTGTGCAGATACCAAAATCTTTGGGTGTGCACGTTTTGCAAAGCAGAGAGACGCCGAAGTAATTGATTGCTATACAGCTGGGAGCGGTGAATGTCGTAACTAAATAAAACAACAGAAAGAAAAAAAAGATCATTCTGGCGAGGGAGGAGCTGGTTTTTAAATATTGTGTATATTTATTTCTTGTGAACAAATGTCCATTTGTTACCAATGTCAATTCTTCATTTTTTTCAACATACTTTTATTTTTGTTTTCTGGACAGGCGAACGCTGCCAAATACTAAACAGTAAACCAATAAAAAATGGTGAACTATCCAGCAGGGGTGTAGTGCTGCCGGAGGGCTTTTTTTCAATTTGAGAATAAACAGCTGGTAAAACTATTTCTGGAAATTTTATCTAAATAAATGATATTTCATTTCCACAAAAATTCCATGAAAAACAATAAAATGACAAACCAAATAAACATGTATATCAGTCTAGAAGTATAAAATTGTGGTTTCTTCTTTGGCACTGGTGAAAATGGTGAAGAACTATAGGCTACGTGTGTGCACTACAGAAGACCGTCTGAGGCTTGACCACTTTGGCCAATTCGAACATGGGGGGAAAAATCCTAATTCACTATGTGTTTGCCTTTATAAAATAAAACTCTATGGACACCTCTTGCACATTGGAACCCAGAACGACACCGTTCTGCTGAGGACACCCAAACCAGAGTGGCCACCACAAATCTCAAGGAGCCTGATCCTCTCTGGAAGTTGCTGTATCTCTGCTTGGGATATTTAGCCTACATGGGCTATTGTTTGAGACACAGGGCCCATTCTAGCTTGGTATGTCAGGGTGGTCAATTGGAAATGTGAATTGGGCCAAGTTAGAGGTCATAATGCATTTAGATTACAGTTTATTGCGATGCATGAATACACAACAGCAAAAGCTTGATTTTATGGCTGTTTTAAAAGGAATTTCCTGCATTTCTACATAGTAATGATTTATGTTCACTAATTGGTCAATTGATATGATAGCATGTTTAATCTATGCAAATAAATTCTATGAATAGTTCACCTCTGTTTCATTTTATTCTTTAAAAGGGTATATTGTAACCATGTGATCAAGCAAATCAAAGTTGATTTATGATACACATTACAATGCATACAAATGCCTACTCGAAAATAAAGCTCTCCTCGCAAACATTGCAATGATATTAAGCAGTTCCAGTTCCACTGTGCTTTTTTCGTTCTTCCCGTCTAATCAGGGATGGATTTAGACCGGGGATATCAGGTGGGTGCAATTCATTATCAGTTAGAACAGAAAATGAGTAGGCTCTGGACCTTGTAGGGTAAGAGTTAAATACCCCTGGGCCATAGCCTACAAATACCTGTATCACATAGTCATAGGAAATGTACCCTCAAAAAAATTCAGCACTGAGCAAATTTCAGGTCTCTGAGCGCAAACTTGAACATTGTGGAAATTCGGTGCTACTTTTGGTGAGTGTTTACTGTGAACTCTGAGTCTGTACCCACTTTAAGTTACAGTTTTAACAGTGGCCAAGTAGCCTACTGTTGCCATTTGATCATAATGTAGGCCTTTCAGAGTGTCCTACCATAAAAAAAACAATGGAGAAAATGCATCCCATAATATTTTTACGTGGAAATAGCTGTTCTATCGTTCAGCCTACAGTAGCAGCCAATGTGTGGCTCATTGTAGGCCTACATTCCATGAGACTTGAAAAAAACATGCAGGGCTTGACATGAACCTGTTTATCCATTTGTCCTTCAGACAAGGAGGTGACTGGAAATTTTGTGTTGTTTGATGCAAGAAACCACTTTACAAAATAAAATTAATTATTATTCCCATCCCATTATTACAGAAACTCATACAAATTATGCTATCTTCTGCCTATTGGCTACTTAGCTTATTCAAGACAGTCTCAAAATACAACACTACCCCTTTAAGACATAAAAAAAGCTCTTTACCTGACTTGTTTTCAAAGATGGCTAGAAATGCACACATGTTGTGCTCTTGTAGGAAGCAACCACTCCCCCATTGTTGAATAGAAATGAGCTACAACTGGGCTAATAACTCACTAACTAGCAAAGAATATGAAGAAATGTGCACAGGTGGCTACATGCAGCTCTTGCTTTGATCTCAAAACAAGCGCATCTACTCACAATGTCTCACAAGATCACATACCAATTAATTTGCATTTTACATAACAGAACCGAATATAATACCAAAGCATAGTAGGCCTATAACATTCCTGTTACATCAAAAATACCTCATTTCCGTCTGACGCACTGCTATCAGGTAAAGAATGTTTATATTTGTAATCTATTTAGCTATAGAGTTGATACCCAACTTTACTTACAACACAGCAACCTTAGCAATGCAGCTAGTTAGCTACAACAAGTAGACCTGTTGCTAGCTAGCAGGAGCAGAAAACTTTATCACTTTAGCATGTCATTCCGGGACAGGGAGCTTTAGCTATTGTTATTCCAAATAATAATTTAAGATTACAAAAATCTATAGGACAATTGTAAACCTAATACAGTCATCAAGGCAGGACTCACTGATGTCATTCATGCTGTCACTAAACAGTCTCCATTAAATACCTGTATTTCCATTAATTATTTCAACTGTGGGCATCCTAGAGCAAGACAACCGACATGTACATGTTCGTGAGACTCTCACTTTTCACAGAGGGTCATATTAGTGTGTAGCCCAAACTGTTTGGACATTACTGACAGAAGTTGGCAGATTAGCTATACCAACTTCAGACTAGTCCAAAGATGCTTGTGGGGGTCGTAGAACAAACCGTTCGGACACTACAGACGATTTTGTGAGAAGACCGTTTTTCAGGATGTCTCATGGTATGACAAACACTGCTCTAGCTCTGTCACCTTTCACCACAGATGCTGAAGTGCGACATAGGCGGATGCAGTGGATTGAGACGCATCTAATGCAAAAAATGTATATCTCTAGTTTAAACTGACACATTTTTATGGGAATGTGTTTATTATTCTAATTAGATTTCCGCGTAGGCGCAGACATCAACCTTAGGGGATTGTAATAAAGTTGATTAAAAATAATAGATTTTCTGCTGCTTCCCTTACTCGGATCGGGCCGGGTCTAGTTGCCATGGGTCTGTTTGGAACAGGTCTCTATATTTAAAAGATTGTGAGGGCAGGACATTTTCTCCTTGCAATTCTTCTGCCGTTAAGTCTTGGAGGCCCAAAATGTTCTCGGCTGCAGATATAATGATGTCCAGCTTTTTGGACTTCTTGGACATAATTAATAACTGTGGCTATAAATGCTACGAAATCCATCTTCTTCACAATAAATGTATCCAGATCACTTGATTGATGTATAACATTTGCAACTGGTTGCGATGCATCCACAGCCATATCTTCTACAGAACTGTGGCCTCTTACCCTTTCAACTCTCTTCACCGCCTCCACATAGGAGATTTGCTGTGCAGCTCTGATCCTTGACACCTCAACCTCTTTCACCCTAACAGGGCACTTAGGGAATTCAGGAATATGATCCCCACCACAGTTGCAACATATTACATTCAAAGACAATAAAATATTCCTTCCATCTGCAAACACTTGACACGTGGCCAAACCTTTTACACTTCTTGCATCGCATTAGGTTTTGCACGAATGCTCTTACGGCATATATTTTATATCCCAGCTTTACATAGGGTGGTAGATACTCTTTATCAAACATCAATAATACAGACAATAATACAACTTTGCTCCTTTTTCCCATTCTCCATACGGGTCAAGCGACGTGCACGACTACTCAAATTTTTTGCCTAAGATATTGATTATCAATGTCCAACGGGACGCCAGAGAGAACACTTTTTACCGATGCCCTGCTCTGAAAATCAAAGCTGTCCACTTCATGAGTCAATACTTTTACAAGCCACAATGCACGCTCCTTTTGCTCTTTGGATACACACGATATCAACACCATACCATTCCTGATTTCTTTGACTTTTCCCAAAGCCTTCTTCACCATCCTCGTGACTTCAAAAGGGTTTCCCAAATGAACATCCTTAACCAAAAATCGTACTCCAACAAGCAATGATTCATCAGACTCATTTCCCACAACAATTGTAGCCCTTTTCGTTCCATTCTTGGACTTCACTGTTGTCCACTCATCTTCCTCGTTAACTGTACTCGACGCGCTTTCATCTTCAAACAACACTTCTGCTTCCGCCATCTCAATCAATCAATCAAATGTATTTATGAAGCCCCTTTTACATCTGCAGATGTCAAAGACCACCAACTTACTACCGTGAGACAAGGCTGAGTATAGGGGGGCCAAACCCAGACAGGAAGATCATGTCAGTGACTCAACCCACTCAGGTGACGCACCCCTCCTACGGACGGCATGGAAGAACACTAGTATGCCAGGGACTCAGCCCCAGTTATAGGGTCAGAGGCAGAGAATCCCGGTGGAGAGAGGGGAGCCAGCCAGGCAGAGACAGCAAGGGCGGTTCGTTGGTCCAGTGCCTTGCTGTTCACCTTCGCACCTCTGGACCAGACTACACTCAATCATAGGACCTACTGAAGAAATTAGTCTTCAGTAAAGACTTAAAGGTCTAGACCGAGTCTACGTCTCTCAAATGGATAGGCAGACCATTCCATAAAAATGTACTTCTATAGGAGAAAGCCCTGCCTTCAGCTGTTTGCTTAGAAATTCTAGGGACAATAAGGAGGCCTGCGTTTTGTGACTGTAACGTACGTGTAGGTATGTACGGCAGGACCAAATCATAGAGATAAGTAGGAGCAAGCCCATGTAATGCTTTGTAGGTTAGCAGTAAAACCTTGAAATCAGCCCTAGCCTTTGGTTCTAGTCAAGTTTCAAACAGCCGTGTTTAGCACTAACTGAAGTTTATTTAGTGCTTTATATGAGTAGCTGGAGAGTAGAGCATTGCAGTAGTCTAATCTAGAAGTGACAAAAGCATGGATTAGCTTTTCTGCATAATTTTTGGACAAAAAGTTTCTGATTTTATGAAGATGCAAAAAGTCTGTCCTTAAAATATTCTTGATATGTTCATCAAAAGAGAGATCAGGGTCAAGAATAACGCCGAGGTCCTTCACAGTTTTATTTGAGACGACTGTACAACCATCAAGATTAATTGTCAGATCCAAGAGCAGATCACTTTGTTTCTTGGGACCTATAACAAGCATCTCTGTTTTGTCCAGGTTTAAAAGTAAAACATTTGCCACCATCCACCTCATTATGTCTGAAATGCAGGCTTCCAGGGTAGGCAATTTTGCGGCTTCACCATGTTTCATCGAAATGTACAGTTGTGTGTCATCCACATAGCAGTGAAAGTTGACATTGTGTTTCCGGATGACATCACCAAGAGGTAGAATATATAGTGAAAACAATATTGGTCCTTAAACGGAACCTTGAGGAACACTGAAACGTACAATTAACTTGTCAGAGGACAAACCATCCACAGAGACAAACTGATATCTTTCCGACAGATAAGATCTTAACCAGGCAAGAACTTGTCCGTGTAGACCAATTTGAGTTTCCAATCTCTCCAAAAGAATGTGGTAATCGAAGCAGCACTAAGGTCTAGGAGCATGAGAACAGATTTACCACCTTCACGAGTGCAGGGCTATGGTGGGCTCTAAAACTAGACTGAAGCATTTCGTATACATTATTTGTCTTCAGGAAGGTAGTGAGTTGCTGAGCAACAGCTTTTTTTTTTTGTTGAGAGGAATGGGAGATTCGATAAAGGCTGATCGTTTTTACATTTTCCAGGTCAAGGTTTAGCTTTTTCAAGAGAGGCTTCATTAATGCTACTTTTGGTGTGTTTGGTACGCATCCTGAGGATTGGGAGTCATTTATTATGTTCAAAATAGGAGGGCAAAGCACAGGAAGTAGCTCTTTCAGTAGTTTCGTTGGAATAGGGTCCAGTATGCAGCTTGAAGGTTGAGGCCATTACTATTTTCATGAATGTGTCAAGAGATACAGGATTTAAAAACTTGATTATCTCCATTTATCTTAGGTCCTGACAGTTCTGTGCAGACTCAGGACAACTGAGCTTTGGAGAAATATGCAGATTCAAGAAAGGGTTCCGTAATTTGCTTTCTAATGATCATGATCTTTTCGTCAAAGAAGTTCATGAATTCATCACTCCTGAAGTGAAAGCCATCCTCTCTTAAGGAATGCTGCTTTTTAGTTAGCCATCCAAACTCCCTTCCTCATTTCCAGTCCATGTCCCTCGCCTCCGTCAATCTTTTATTGACTTGAAGCCTGGTTAGATTAACAATTTGCACTTAGTGCTGACCTGAGGATGCTTCAAAAACCAGGATGGGACACTAATACATAAGCATTGTGTTGAATTGGAACAAATAACCTAAACCAAACAATGGACGGAGGTAAAAGAAAACGTAAAAAGAATTTCAGTGACATTGAAAAAACCCTCTTGAAGTGATTTTTGTCAAAGCACCCTATTATCGAGAACAAATAGCATGATTCATCAACAGAAAACAAGAATAGTAATGTCTGGACTACCATTTGTAATTAATTCAACACAAATGAAAAAGTTAACGAAAGGACGCGACAACAACTTCAGGTAAGATACTGTATTTATTGTTGGCCCACTTTTACAAATCAGAGTCAATTTGATAATTTTTTTTCTTGTGTAACACAACACAGTGGGGCCTAAATGTATTTGTGAGACAGAAATGTAACACACAATATCACACATAATAACTAATATAATTTCTATATTGTCTTGTCTTTCTAAGGGTCTGTGGAAAAACATAAAAATCAACTTAAAGAAGACAAATGTTGCTCATGGGGAGTGTTTTTAAGACTGGTAAGACCAGAGACAGATGAGCTGGGGGACTTGTTGAACGGGATCATTGAGAGCCAGCAACCCCTGGAAGATATCCCCGATGATCACCATTTGGACAGTTCAGATGGGGGACTGTTCCAATCCTCATTTGGTAGGCCACATTCATTCAACATGTGCCATCCCTGGACTGCAGGGAATATGTAACGTTGTCAGTCATCTCTTGCACTCCCATAATAAAAATGATGTAATGAATGCAACTCTTGAAGAAATAATATTATCTAATGCAGCGATATAATCATTTTCTAGAGGCAGATGATCACCATAGCTTGGAGGGGATAAGACAGGGTAAAGGTCAGCTCACTACATCTGCAGCAGCCAGGAGGGAAGATTGTGTCACTAACATGGGCAGGAGGACAAAGACAAAGAGGCTGAGCATGCATGAGAAACTGGTGCTAAATACATTAGTTTCATGAGCGCAAACTAATGTATTTAAAAGAAGAGCATGATATGAAGATGCACATCCTTCATGTTGAGTTGGCTAATGTTGGTTCCACTTTTCTGGGCTCCGTTATTTACTTAACAAATAAGGAACACTCAAAATGTGCATATATAAATCATAACAATTTTAATTAGAATACAGCTGTAGACAGAAGTCAAAGATCAAACATCAGACATACAACTGATGCCTCTCCTGATGTTCTGCCCCGAACAAAAGAAAGACAGGATCTTATATACCCCACACCTTATGGTGCGATCTCCTATGTCAAAACCTGCACGTGCAGCTAAAAGAACAAGTTATTCTTAACACAAGGTTTCTGAGAACCTGTCTCAGTGGCATGCAAATCTGCTCTTGTTTCATAGAAAAACAGACACTGTCAGACACTATCACCCTCAGTCCCCAGTCCCCTTTCACACCTTTTCTCACAGACGCGGGGCTGCGGATTTTGGCAGAGAGCTAGACACAGACAGAGGCCTCAATATTCAGCTATACAGTGAGCATAAGTACAATGGCACATAAGCAAATTAATAACAACATAATCAATGGTGGGGGTCTTTAGAAGACCCCCATAATCAATTTTAACCTTACACTATGAAGGAGGAGAGAGAAATTAAGCAGCAGCAGTGCCAATGTTATTCTCGAACCAGCACCAGTTCATGGTCCCAATATTGGCTAATGTTTGCGTCAATCACTTGAGCTATCTTTGTTGTGAGAAGTCCTGCATAGCAAAAGCATCTCTGTAGGCTTGTCCATTTCTGTCGGTGTCTGCCTCAACCATGGGAACGTTTGGATCATCCTTATCTTCAGTGTGAGGATCTGGGCAGCCATGCTGGTTGAGGTAATTGTGAAGCACTGCTGTTGAAATTATGACATTGCAGCATCTTCTTGGTTGAAAACGCAATGTGTTTCTGAGACACTGGAAAGGACTCTTCCATACACCAAAACATGCGCTCCACTACACCTCTGGAGCGGATATGAGCTGGTGTTCAGGTCCTATTGCATGAAGATAGGGGGTGAACAAGAAGTTGGTCTGTGCATACCCACTGTCACCAAGTATGATTCCACAATGTTGTCCTCCTTCAAGCTGAGCATACAGTTTTGGAAAATCCTTGAGTCATAAGGCGTACCTTTCCAATGTGCAACCATGTTGGAGAACTGCAAAGTGGGAGTGCACACACTTTGTACATTTATTTAGAACCAGATTTACGATTCCTGTACTCCTCAGCATCTGCTGCAGAGGGACACTTAATGGGAATATGACATCAATCTATTTAGCCAATGACTCCAGACAAGTTCCCATATTCATATAACTCTATGTTAGCTGCATTTTCTTTGTACGTAAGGAAATAGTCACGGAAATTTGATTTAATCAAAATCCTTCAGTGGGTTGCTCCTGTCTATAACTATCCTTTTGTCTGGCCTTGGTGGTGCTCTTTGATCATCATTGAGTTAGTCCAGGGTAATCCATTTTACTCCATTGCCAAGGTCAACCTGGGGGCCAACGTCCATTAATCTGAAGTTAAACCTGACTCTGGACAGGTTTAATTTAAGCCTTCACTTAAATCTAGATTTACTCTAATAGTCCTTCTGGAAATCAGATTTTTAAAATCTAGACTAGAGCAACTCTGAGGCTATTTTCAACCATGTCTGAGAAATTACATTTCAGTTAGTCCAGTTTAAAAGTGCAATTTAGTCTAGGATTAGGCTTAATCTTTGTCCGCGAAACCACCCCATAATCATGCCAAATCATGATTCAAAAATGTGTTCACTGACAGAGAGATAGCTAATGAAACACTAGCCTCAGCAGGCACATTTACATTTACAGTAGCAGGCTAGGTTAGTCAAACTCTAAGCATTGGCTAGCTTTCTATAAATTGGCTAAATATGGTCAACAGGATACCTCTTCATACGATCAAGACAATTCGGATTGCATGCTGCATATTTCAAGTACACTCCAAAACAGATATTTTCCTTATTTCAGTCATTGGGAGTTCATCACACACGGCCCGTTCTATCAGGGATCCTTGGGATGTCCCTACCCCATTGAAGTTTACATTTTAAATGGTTAGGGTTAGGTTAAGGGGTTAAGATTACAGTTTATCGTTGGGACGTCCCAAGGATGCCGGATAGCACTGTCCCATCAGACACAGACAAACAGCAGCTAGAGTTTTCAAGTGAGGTCGTGTTTACATTTGAGATAAAAAGGGGAAAGGGGATGCCTAGTCAGCTGTACAACTGAATGCCTTCAACTGAAATGTGTCTTCCGCATTTAACCCAACCCCTCTGAATCTGCCTTCATCAAGAGGGGTGCTGAAATTGACTTTTTTATGAGAAAAGGTGCATTAATTGAAGGTGCCAACACATTTTATAGTCGGCATAAGAATGTTTTACTGTAATCTGCAACTCTCTCTCTCGAGGGGGCTCGGTCTACTACATTTTAGGAGAAGCCTTTAGTTAGTCAGTTAAAAACAAATAAAATAAAATGTATTTATAAAGTCCTTCTTACATTAGCTGATGTCACAAAGTGTTGTACAGACACCCAGCCTAAAACCCCAAACAGCAAGCAATGCAGGTGTAGAAATACCAAAAACAGTATATATATATAACAATATATATATATATAAGTAATATATAACAATATATTTCCTAAAATTTAATAATGTACCACTGACCATTGTTTCATCGACGAAGAACATTGCTTTATTAACTAAGATCTTCACATTTAATTTAGATATTTGTGCTATAGTTTTTATTTAGCCTAGGTTCCAGGTGTTGGTATTTTGCCTTCTGAAATAGATAATTACGTAATTTTTCCAGTAAAATAGGGTGTGGCGTGATGCACGTCCTTACGTGCGGGGAGGCGCTATAAAGGGTTGTTTTCTACTTTGCAAGCTAAACAATCTCCATTTTGTGAGAGTCTTTCAGCTGACTAAAACGTCGTCCCAGTGAAAAGGAAGATTTAAAGAAAGAAAAACAAATTAAGCAGACCAGTCTATCGCTAACCAGTTATTATCCGAAAGGAAAGGAAATCTTATCGTATGTCCGCTATCCAGAACCTCCAAACTTTCGGTAAGACATTTCAACCATCTCGGCAAACGCGGGGTCGAAAAAGTGGGGGAAGGGCTGCTGCTAACGTTAGCTAGCATTTGTAAGAATTGACGGCGTTCCAACTAAATATAACGTTTTGATTTTAATATGTTCATGAAAAATCTGGTTATTTATAGAGAACATTCCCCCCCGATTGAAAATTATTTATATTAATAGCATTTTTGTTTTTTGCGAATGTTGGCCAATATCCATCAGACTTCAACTAGGCCGAAGTTCACTTCCTTTTTTTAGGCCCGAACGCGGATTTGTAGCCGGTATATCTAACTAGTCTATTGTGGATACATTGATCAATGTACAATACCGATTTGGGAGTAACTCGTTCTTACTGTCGGTTGTCTTTCTGGCACTAACGTTAGCTATCAACAATGGACCGAATATAAATTTATGTTTTTGCCTTTGTCTGTATGTAATACGACCCTGCCGTGAAGGCCTTTTGGGGTGAAGCGTAAACTATATTTTAAGGGTTACGTAAATGGCCAGATCAAATAATGTAGCCCCGCTGAATTGTTGGTTTCTCTAACATTCATTACTTCATTTCGAAATTTCTGCTTGTTTTCCCGGAATGATTGTCTATCTGGGCTGGGCCATTCGACTTTCTCCCATGTCACTAATCTCAATATTCCGAATAAATGTAGGTTTGAGCAGATTAGCCGCCTTCTCTCTGTGGGATTTTCTCCCCCTCTGTAATCCCATATTCCATGTAATTTGCTGACAAGCATCTGTGCAGGGTTTTACTTGGGCCTGAGCCTCGTGGCTAAGACGTTACGTCACCAGTTCATCGGCCTGGATCTTTTGTTAGCTAGGTCAAACTAACTACTACCATTTTAGTTATCACTTTAGGTTGCTTCCTTGTAATTTTACATGACAGATGTTTGTTTTGAATTGTAGTGTGACTTGTTTTTAAATGGTGTCCTCCCCACAGACCCATTTGCTGATGCAACTAAGGGTAATGACAGGCTCCCATCTGGGACTGACGACTACATCCACATAAGAATCCAGCAGCGTAACGGCAGGAAGACTCTGACCACGGTCCAGGGCATAGCCACCGACTATGATAAGAAGAAGCTAGTCAAGGCCTTTAAGAAGGTATGTTATGGCAGGGAGTTTATACTAGGAAATATCCATGTTTTGTGCTACTGGCCTTTTGACAAGTTCTGCTTTGTCAACAGAAATTTGCCTGCAATGGTACAGTGATTGAGCACCCAGAGTATGGGGAAGTGATTCAGCTGCAAGGTGACCAGCGCAAGAATATCTGCACATTTCTGATTGAGGTAGGTTTGACTTTTGTTCCTATTATAGCACATTGCACCCAGTGTATAGTACACACAAGTGTGGCGTATAAGATGGCTCTCATAGAAAAGCCCCTGTTTGTAAATGTTCAGTAACTAGAGTTCGAAGTTCATTTGTGTGATGTCTCTTCTGCCCTCATCCCACTTCCAGATTGGCCTGGCGAAAGAGGAGCAGCTCAAGGTCCACGGATTCTAGAAGCTCTCAGCAGCCCCCTCTCCCCTGGTTGTGATACTTCTCTCCCCCGTGCTGCAATCACCGCATCCCCCTTTAAGATAATGAATACCTCTGAATTGAGACTTTTTACTACCAGTTTAACTCTCCCCTCATACGGGAGCAGTCCAGTGCAAACATGGACAAACGGCTTGACAGATGTGGGATGAGTGGTGATTTAGTTTTTTTCCTTACATTTTTTAGTTTGCTGTGTGACGGCACAATTCCATGTAACTCTTTTTGTTTTGTACAAGTTTCAATAAAATGATCAACCGCCACCTCATGCGGAATCCTGTTGTGGTTGCGGGATTTGGGGGGTGGTTAGAATAGTTACGGGTGGTTCAGTTTGGGGAGAAGCAGTTCCAATGTATTGTGGGGCTGCATGCTTTCCAGGTTACAGCAGAGTGTTGCTGAAGTTCTGACCATCGCAGCCCCATCTCCCATCTACAACGTTGTGCTTCTTCCTTTAAAAAAAGTCTGCCATGTTAGGATTGACGCTGGGCTACCAACTGAAAATGGAGTGGGGGAGACTTGTTTATAAAATACCACATTTTATTCAATAAATATTTGAAATTGACAGCTTGTTTTCATGAGGTACAATTATTTAATCTTAATAGCTGGGTTTGCAATGACATATTCCACTATGCATACAAAATGGACCATACCAAGATTGTATGATAATTTGGTCAATATTGACGTGTTGCAAAAAGCCAACTGCTTATTGTACAGGACGTGGCGTCTTGTAGAGAATAGGGCAGTACGTGGGGAAGAGTGCCTTTGCATACTAGTGCTGATGGCTGCTTTATTGATGTTTACCGCCCTTTGAATGCACTGTCTCTGGATTAGATCTGCTAAATGTACAAAGGAAAAGCGGTATGGCTGGAAGTGAACCGCTACATGCCACAGGTTCAGCTAGTGTCTTCACCTAGGTTGGGAGAAGGATCTGGCTGTTCATGCAGGCTCAGGTCTTGACTCAACATGCGTGGGGTCGCCCATTTGATGCATGATCAATATGGGTGCAGTGTTGAGTAGCAGTTTAATAACATCCCAAAAAGCTGGACGTTAAACAGCATAGCCACATAGCATCACAGATCAAAAAAGTGGCTCTCCACCCCTGCTCCTATTTCTTTTGTGGCAGTGGGAAATACTCTAGTGCTGCATGGAATAACTTTTTCTCTGTGGCTGTGCAGATACCATCAGTTAATTTGATGCTATCTAACAAGAGGTTACCATCTACCCAATCTGTCCTTCGCACCATATGGGGATTTCCTTTGAAAGCGTACCAAGCCAGTTATTCTATTAGTTATCACTGCTTTAAATCAACCATTTGTTTCCTGCATGTTTTCTCCGTTTTTTTTTTTTTTTTTTTTTTTACAATGGGAAGACCCGTGGGAGACATTTTGGACCAGGTGGTTTTCTCAGATTTAGGCCTTTAATGTATGTGTAAAGGAAACGCAGTTAAGACAATGAAAAAAAATCCGAATGGTGCAGTTTCAAACACTGCACACAGCTTGGTAAATAGTCAACGCTATATTTCTGTCTTCATGTGATGCTGTTTGGACCTGCCAGCGCCAGACTGCATGACGCAGCTCAAATACGCCAAACCAATTTGCTGTTATACTATGCATTCTCACTTGGGGGCACTATAACAGCAGAGTTTAAATTTGTTTTTTAAAATAGACTTTAATCAATGCCAGCTTCAGTACTCGGTGTTACAAATAGTCTTGAATTGCTGTTGCTGTAATTTCCAAATTTTCCCTATCCATAATTTTAATCTGCTTTGGGTTTCACATTTTCTAGACTTAGTCAAATCGCAGACTCCAGGGCCTTTCCAGTGTATTATGCTGCATTCGTAACCAGGTGGGAATTCAACTGTTGGGAAGTCATAAATACCAGTTGGATGCATTCATGTGCTTTGAACTCGTTGAGAAATGCAGATTGGCTAATGGCTAACAAGCTGTGTAAACCATGAACTGAAAGTACAGCTATCTCACTTGTAAACAAATTATAGTGTTAAAAAACCTAATGAATTCCTTTTTATAAATGTTTTGTTGCATTTGCCGAAAATGCTGTTATCGAGGTCATTTTCTTTGTAGGTGATGTCAGAGGTCAGCATGTGGGAGCTCAGGATGATGGACGAGTTTCCCACTGGTAATTGCCAGTTGGAGGGTTGTTCAAGTAGTTTTTCCCTGTTGTACATTGTGGTAAATTGCTACTTGGTTACGAACGCAGCGTTGGGTAGGAGGAGGGCAATTCCACGGTAACAGAGTGATGCTGAGACTCACTTTAAAATGTAAAACAAGCAAAAACCATTGATTGGAAAGTTTAACAAACCATACACCTATATGCAGAAGTATACTTTTAACAATTGCCTCTGAAAATTGTACTAAAACACATTAACTTGATGAACAGTGCAGATGCAAAGTTTGGTAACAGAATGACTGTAAAATCTCCCTCAGTTTTTATGTGACCACGTTTCCTAAAATGGTTAAATATGTAATCCGAATTAAGATTTAAACATGTTTGCAGAAAGAATCGTGTGTCATCTGTGATATAACATGGGGGGGCTCTGTTTTAACAAATCTAACGCAATGGAAAATCTTAGCACTGGCGATCTTGCTATAGGTTTGGGGTGTGTCGGAAATATTTTTGCTACTTTCACAACCGGAATTATGGGCGCAGTAGCTGGCGGTGGTTGTGGGTATGTCAAGGCTTGACACCTCAGTGGCCAATCAGAACGTGCTCCATGGATAAATATAGTTGTGTTAAGTTGTATATTTACAGTCTTTTCTGTATTGCGTTGTCATCAACTCCAATTCGAATGTTAGTTCGTTAGCCTGCCCCATGCATTGCTTCAATATGGAAATACTGTATATTATTGAACAGAGACGCTAGACGAGGGGAAAAACTCCCTTTAACATGCATTGATGGATCAAAATCTAATTTGATAGCATTCACACTGATATAGGGTCTAGGCCTACTGTAAATTGCAGTCTGGACATGAACATGATAAACATAGTCAATAAGCAAGATGACATTCACTAGGCTATTGATGAGGCCTAAGAAGAGAGTGTATAATTCTAATCAAATTCGAATAAAAACGAAACAACATGTCTAAATACAGTTACAGGCACCATAATTGCTGCCTGTGGGTGTATAATACAGACAAGGCAATTTAGGCTATGGAGGGTTTTATGCACATCCAAACATTTCACAGGAGCTGGACAAAGATCCAATATAAAGAGAAACGTCATGGAACCAATTTACAGTTCATATTTGCACTTCTTCAGAAATAGCAGACATGTACGTTTTCAACATAAGCCCACGGACGGGGAATCTTTCAAATGAGTAAAAAAAAAAGAAGATATATCAAATTAAACCAAAATAATAATCTGTTAAATAAATAGGATCAGGTCAGAAGTATGATATCATAATTTGCGGCTCTCGTCCCATGAGCACAAGGCAATGTGTGCACACAGTCCTACAGGCGTCTGCATATATAGGTTCAGTTTGCTCCTAGTAGAACTCAGCTTGGCGAATATTCCCTAAAGACCTGCTCTTGAAAAACAAGAAAAAGGTGGCAATATTACTGTTATTTGTCCCTCTTCAGCCACTGTAGCAACAACATAGCCAGAAACACTTCCTCAAAAAAGTCGGAATTAATCTAATATAAATCAAGAAATCTCTCATTCATTTTGCCATTTTTGCCTAGGAGGTCTTAGTTGCGCAATTTTACATCTAGGTAAGATGTTTGGTGCAGTATTTCTTAATTGAAAAAATGTGCATGAAAACTATCTCTCTCGTTGAATGACAAGAAAAACTTAATTGAATAATCCCGTCCATAATTCCCACTCTTACTAGGAGTAGTACTATTGACCAGTCACCGATGGAGGGGCGTAGACTTCGGCTACTGAACTTCGACTTGCCTCAAGAGAAAATGTTGTGTGCAAGGAATAGCCACAAAAACCGCTGCCAAATTCCAAAATGAAGAAAAACAATTATATATGCGCAAACTGTTTTGACTGGGAAGCATGCCACTATCCAAATCTTATGCCATTAGTAACCCTAACATGTAATCCATATCGCTTAAAAATACGTTTTTAAAGTATGTACATAAAAGTATGTTTTATTCTTGGTCACGATCTTCAATAAAAACCTAATATTAGATCAAGTGAAAGTCCAGACCTAATCCCAGTTGAGATGTTGTGGCAGGACTTGAACCGAGTAGTTCATGCTTGAAAACCTATAAATGTCGCTGAGTTAAACCCGTTCTGCATGCAAAAGTGGGCCAAAATTCCTCCACAGCGATGTGAGAGACTGATCAACAACTACAGGAAGTATTTGGTTGCAGTTATTGCAGCTAAAGGTGGCACAACCAGTTATTGAGTGTAAGGGGGCAATGACTTTTTCACACAGGGGAATTGGATGTTGCATTACTTTGTTAATTAAATAAATAAAATAGGTATCATTTTTTTGTTGTTGTTATTTGTAAACTCTGGTTCCCGTTATCTAATATTAGGTTTTGGTTGAAGATCATTCAATATCAAAAATAGAGAAAATCAGAAAGGGGGCAAATACTTTTTCACAGCACTGTATACCTACTTACCCACACACCTAAACCCAATTACTCACACACCCCAGCCCTGTCACCCTATTCCCTAACCCTAACACCCATATGCCAATACCCTAATATTGATACAATCATGTACAGATACACCCATATCCTAGCTCTAAATGCCCTATTTGTTACTCAGTTCCTTTGCCAATATACCTCATCCCTGTTACTTGCCAATCTCAGCCCTGTTACCCACTTTCTTTAGGCCTGTATTCGCCAAGTCACCAACAGTAACCTACAGTGCATTAGGAATGTATTCAGACCCCTTGCCTTTTTCCACATTTGGTTACCTTATAGCCTTATTTTAAAATGGATTAAATAAAAAAATGTTCCTCATCAATCTAAACACTATACCCCATAATGACCAAGTGAAAACTTCAGCTCCAATTTACATACCCACAAAGTCTGCGCCTGTGCTTGAACACAATTAGTCAACTAAGCCAGGTCTAAATGTGCTGAAGCCTGAATCCTCCTAAACCGTTAACCAGGTCTACCCCCTGCACCTCAGCTCCAGTACTCCAACAAACCTGGTCTACACCTTTGACTGAGTCCCAATACTAACATAAACCAGATTTGCACCTGCATATCTCAGCCTAAATACCCATACCAACCAGGCTTATTCCTGTGTCTATGTCCCACTACGCTGATAAACCAGGTCTACCACTATTTAACAAAACTCACATAAACCAGGTTGTGCAAGAGGAACTAAACAAACCTATTGACATGAAATATGTGTTAAGTTATTACACTAATTCAGTTTATGGGTCTATACATGGCCAATTCCCCCTGAAAATATAGAAATATGTTGTTTTATAGTCAAACTCCCTGATTTAAGCATATGTAAAGGCTAATGGATAATGGCAAAATCTTCTGTAAAATCATATTGATCCATAACCAAACTCAACTTCAATCCACTGAAAAAAGAAATAATCTGTATTGAACTCTACTCTACTTTTTAAAAAACTTTACTGTACTCTACTTTACTGTGCTGTACTGTGCTGTGCTCTAATGAAAATGTGATTTGTGACTATTAGGATTTCCCATTGTGGCCAATTCAATTGCGATCATTCTATTACTCATTTTTCGGTCACTCTGTTACAGATTTGGTTATCACTTAATAATTATATCACAAAATTGTTGTCAGTTAAAACACAAATTAATTGATAGGTCTACCTTTACTTGTTACTTCTGTGTACTTTCATAATCCTCCCTCCTCATCAGATAGAAATGTGAAAATATATTAAAGATATGTGAGTTTTTGGTAACAGAATCACAAAACAGTAGGTAATATTTCCTAAACTTACAGAAGGAAAATAATTTCTGCAAAACTAAATTTAAATATTAATATTGGCATGGGTTTTTCTTCAACATTATTCTCTTTTGATGTATTTCTAATACCCTTTAAGACTTTTTCTAGTAGATAAAAAAATAAAAAATACTTTCCCATCTTTGAAATCAAAAGCTTTTGCTTATTCCTCATTTTTTGGATGGAAAAATGTTGAAAAACGTATCTATGACTTAATTTCCCTTAAATATAGACTCTTATCTAGTGGTTAGAGCGTTGGACTAGTAACCGGAAGGTTGCAAGATCGAATCCCCGAGCTGACAAGGTACAAATCTGTCATCCTGCCCCTGAACAAGGCAGTTAACCCACTGTTCCTAGGCCATCATTGAAAATAAGAATTTGTTCTTAACTGACTTGCCTAGTTAAATAAAGGTAAAATAAAAATGTAAATTAAAAAAATTGACACCAAATTTGATATACTCCTATGAAATTCACATGTTGGTGCTCATGGGTCCTTTACATGGAAATGACCAGGAGGAGAAGAGAGCAGATCTCAGTCATAGCTACACTAGCTATGACTGAATAGCTACACTTTTAAATGACAGTGATAGGTGAATGCTTCCATACAACAGTTACACAGTACCCTCTTAGAAAAAAGGGTTCCAAAGGGGTACTTCGGCTGTCCGCATAGGAGAACCCTTTTTGGTTCCAGGTAGAACTTTCTGTGGAAAGGGTTCTACATGGAATCCAAAAGGGTTCTACCTGAAACCAAAAAGGGTTCTTCAAAGGGTTCTCCTACGGGGACAGCCAAAGAACCCTTTGAGGTTCTAGATAGAGCCTTTTTTTCTAAGAGTGTAGGTAGTGTAAAGTATAGCTCAGAGAATTTTCGACCAACCTTTACTTGGCGATACTTCCTCAATTCCCGACTGGAAAGACAACACATATCTTCTAAACTTCCATGTCTAGTTGCAGGGGGTTCGTATGAAATTATAAAATGCTCCATTAATAAATTAAATATTTGTTTTGCTCCATGAAGTAATCCAGCAATGTGTATGCCGCCATCTTGTCTATTTCAAATCTTCTCAATGATCGAGAAAGGTGAGTGTCATCATGATATGCATCACTTTGGGGTGGACACCCACCTGTCTCAATCAACGAGCGAAGATTCGGAATGCACATATCACCAACTGTCCCTTCCCTTACATTTAATGTGACACCATGTTCTTGAAAATAACAACATTGTGGATGTCCGTGCCTCAAAACAAGTCACCCAGATCAAGGACGAGCTTGTTTTGCTAGCTCTGGGGTTATTGACTGCTACAAAGTGTTTGTGTGAGCCCTTAAGATTTTTTTCTGAAAACTGCTTGACCAGGACACTTTTTGATGTGGAGAGAGGTAGTTTGTCACAGGAGAGTGACACATACCAGTGGCTGGTTTCCTAGGGCCACTACCAGTCATAGGGTGCTTGCTGCTATGTTGAGGGCCCAGGGCCTCAACCCTCTGTTCAGAGAGTGCCACGAGTTGGGTGAGCAGGCTCGCCTCTAGCTGTAAGGGAGTGGCAGGAAGTCTGAAGGAGGGGGACTAAACTGTTTTGACAATATACACACTGACGTAGTTTGGTCAGTATCGCCAATATTCAAGCATTAAAAAACACTCACCAAGAGACTTGCTATTAGTCTTGTTTTGACACTGTAGATGTATAATCTGGTCTCGTCATCTAGTAGGGTATACTTACACTATCAAATCCAGTACATGGTCACGATATGCACATACAGTGTATTTGATTTGCATTCTGAAGTCCTCCGGATACAGATCCTAGTTCTGATCAATTATAAA
Organism: Salvelinus sp. IW2-2015; assembly: GCF_002910315.2. Lineage (NCBI taxonomy): Eukaryota > Metazoa > Chordata > Actinopteri > Salmoniformes > Salmonidae > Salvelinus > Salvelinus sp. IW2-2015. Next base: position 8,989,213 of record NC_036860.1, read on the forward strand.
TAGTTCTGCTAAATGACATTAAGCGTGAAAGGCTGCCTGGGTTTCGAGCTGGGAAGGTAGTAGCAGTCCCGGCAGATTTTCATCTAGATATTATCAGTGTTTGGCACACTACACAGCCATGGCCGCTGGGTTCAAACCCAAGGTAATTGGCTTGAAAAAGATAAAGTCATCTGATATTTAATTGTCACTGATAAAATGTGTCCTTTTAAGTGGCTTACGCCTGTGATCTCTGCTGTGTATCATCTATCTAATACATGCTCTGCAAGAACGCATAAATAGTGTAGATTCTACTATATTAAGAATACAAATACACATTGTATACACTAATGCCATCCTTACGATGATACTGCTGATGAGGATGCATTGTTGATGATGATGATGATAGCCCAATGGTGCAGCGGCTTCAGATAAGTTAACACTCTGGTCAACAGGGTTGGGGTGAAAAACAGATGCTTCTCACCAGCTCTGCTCAGCTCACATCCTTCACGTCTCATGATGATATATAGGGATGGGAAAATATCTTCTTTTTGCAGCTTTTGCCAGGCAAAGACAAAAGGGAGAGAGTGTGAGAAACGCCAGAGGAGTCCAGGGACACAGAGATCAGAGTGGTTGTACTCTTTCATGTCTTGCCTTATTTTCCCCTCCAAGTTCATTTGATTCTTTTCTCAAAGAAAAAGCATTTGGCATCTTATGCATGATCTTGTCATTACAATAAAGCTGTTCCTCTGTTGGGAATATTGTGGCCTGGCCAAACTGCCAGCCACATTCAGAATTCCCTAACATCACCGTGCAAAGCCTCTTAGTGCCATGGCAACACAAGAGACTGTGATTTGGACTGAGTTCGATATGTGGATGTGCTTTGTAGCCACTCCGTTGATGAATGGGATCATCTCCTGAAAGGTCTTACAAAGTTGTGTAACATTCTCTGTTGCTGGCTGAGTGCTTGAGTCAAAAAGTCTGTGCTGGCTCTTTTAACTTGATCCTTTTGCGAAGGAAGCACAGACGGGCTGACAGACAGCTACATACATGTAAGTGTATGCACATAAATACTTCCATGAGTATTAACAACTACTGTGCTAAACGCACGCACGCACACAGCCCACACGCCCCACACGCACACACACACACACACACACACACACACACACACACACACACACACACACACACACACACACACACACACACACACACACACACACACACAACACACACACACACACACACACACACACACACACACACACACACACACACACACACACACACACACACACACACACACACACACACACACACACACACACACACACACACACACGAGGCTGAACTGAGGTTGGGACAGAACAGGTGTCTGTTCCATTTGTTTCAGGGAACGCCAGACCAGGGATGATGAGTCCAGACAGGGCTCCATATGTAGCCTTCCTCAGAGATTCCTAATGAACTCCCCAAGGTAACAATTAGGACCCACTCCTTCGTTCTCCCCTCCCTCTATCCGCTCCACTGGCCCTACTCCCTGGGGGACAGGTGACAGCAACACCTGGGTTTTGATGGGTGCAAGGTAGAGCCAGAAAAAATGGCTCTTACTCTCCTCTCCACTGTCATAGCGGTGAGCATTGTGACACAAAATGGCTGCCAAGTATCACTCAGCTGGGTGCTAGAGATTGATGATGGATGTGGGAAGTTACCCCACAGTGAAAACCAGTGTATCCCCCAGAATAAAGTGCTTTTGACACATAGTGAGAAGAGCTAACCTATATAAATGCAACCCATTCTCACTGTTATTTGTTATTAAGTGTGTGTGAGTTCGAGGGGAGGAATTCGGTAGAAAAGAGAGGTTGAAGGGCATCAAATATATTTTTAATTTATTTTATTTCACCTTTATTTAACCAGGTAGTCTAGTTGAGAACAAGTTCTCATTTACAACTGCGACCTGGCCAAGATAAAGCAAAGCAGTGTGACACAAACAACAACACAGAGTTACACATGTAATAACAAACATACAGTCAATAATACAATAGAAAAAGTCTATATACAGTGTGTGCAAATTAGGTAGGATAAGGGAGGTAAGGGAATGAATAGGCCATAGTGGCTAAATAATTACAATATAGCAATTTAACACTGGAGTGATAAATGTGCAAAAGATGAGTGTGCAAGTAGAGATACTTGGATGCAAAGGAGCAAAATAAAAATTAAAAATAACAGTATGGGGATGAGGTAGTTGGATGGGCTATTTACAGATGGGCTATGTATAGGTGTAGTGATCTGTGAGCTGCTCTGACAGCTGGTGCTTAAAGTTAGTGAGGGAGATATGAGTCTCCAGCTTCAGTGATTTTTGCAGTTCGTTACAGTCATTGGCAGCAGACAACTGGAACGAAAGGTGGCCAAAGGAGGAATTGGTTTTGGGGGTGACCAGTGAAATATACCTGCTGGAGCGCGTGCTATGGGTGGGTGCTGCTATGGTCACCAGTGAGCTGAGATAAGGCGGGGCTTTACCTAGCAAATACTTATAGATGACCTGGAGCCAGTGGGTTTGGCAACGAATATGAAGCGAGGGCCTGCCAACGAGAGCATACAGGTCGCAGTGGTGGGTAGTATATGGGGCTTTGGTGCCAAAACGGATGGCACTGTGATAGACTGCATCCAATTTGCTGAGTAGAGTGTTGGAGGCTATTTTGTAAATGACATCGCCGAAGTCGAGGATCGGTAGGATAGTCAGTTTTACAAGGGTATGTTTGGCAGCATGAGTGAAGAATGCTTTGTTGTGAAATAGGAAGCCGATTCTATATTTAATTTTGGATTGGAGATGCTTAATGTGAGTCTGGAAGGAGAGTTTACAGTCTAACCAGACACCTAGGTATTTGTAGTTGCTTCATATTCTAAGTCAGAACCGTCCAGAGTAGTGGTGCTGGACGGGCGGGCAGGTGTGGGCAGCGATCAGTTGAAGAGCATGCATTTAGTTTTACTTGCATTTAAGAGCAGTTGGAGGCCACGGAAGGAGAGTTGTATGGCATTGAAGCTCGTCTGGAGGTTAGTTAACACAGTGTCCAAAGAAGGGCCAGATGTATACAGAATGGTGTCGTCTGCGTAGAGGTGGATCAGAGAATCACCAGCAGCAAGAACGACATCATTGATGTATAACAGAAAAAGAGTCGTCTCGAGATTTGAACCTGTGGCACCCCCATAGAGACTGCCAGAGGTCCGGACAACAGGCCCTCCGATTTGACACACTGAAATCAAGTAGTTGATGAATCAGGCGAGGCAGTCTTTTGAGAAACCAAGGCTGTTGAGCCTGCTGATAAGAATGTGGTGATTGAAAGCCTTGGCCAGGTCGATGGATATAGCTGCACAGTATTGTCTCTTATCGATGGCGGTTATGATATCGTTTAGGACCTTGAGCATGGCTGACCAGCTCGAAACCAAATTGCATAGCAGTGATCTGTTTGTTAACTTGGCTTTCAAAGACCTTGAAAGGCAGGGTAGGATAGATATAGGTCTGTATCAGTTTGGGTCTAGTGTCTCCCCCTTTGAAGAGGGGATGACCGCGGCAGCTTTCCAATCTTTGGAATCTCAGACGATACGAAAGAGAGGTTGAACAGACTAGTAACAGGGTTGCAACAATTTTGGCGGATAATTTTAGAAATAGAGGGTCCAGATTGTCTAGCCCGGCTGATTTGTAGGGGTCCAGATTTTGCAGCTCTTTCAGAACATCAGCTATCTGGATTTGGGTGAAGGAGAAATGGGGGAGGCTTGGGCAAGTTGCTGTGGGGGGCGCAGGGCAGTTGACCGGGGTAGGGGTAGCCAGGTGGAAAGCATGGCCAGCCGTAGAAAAATGCTTATTGAAATTCTCAATTATCGCAGATTTTTTGGTGGTGACAGTGTTTCCTAACCTCAGTGCAGTGGGCAGCTGGGAGGAGGTGCTCTTATTCTCCATGGACTTTACAGTGTCACAGAACCCAGAAATATACTCCCCTGGGGTGCGATTTGAAAAGGACTGGATTTTTCCCGGACAGTGAGAGGAACACATTCAGTCAATTTGTAAATTCACACGCAGGACATGGTTTGTGCTAGTGCCTGTGCTTTTTTTCTGGAGGCTAGCGAGGGCCAATGCCAGGACAGTTCCAAGCTGACAGCTTGATGGAGTGCAAATACGCCTCCAGAGTTTTTACAGTTTTACAGCTTTTCTGGGTTTGTGACCCATTTAAACATTGGCACGGCCATGTATCACTTTGCAGTGGAATGCTGGCGAGCCAGAATGATGGATTTATACATACCTCACTAATTGGTTCTAATGGAACGTAATGACAACAACAGTGATATGACTCACAACTCACCTCTGACACGCAGGGAAAACAACTGTTGTGGTACATATTGTGGTAGAGATTAGGGTGCAGCTGAAATCTCTTCAACGGGGATGAATCTGATGCAATAGCAGTATTTCAAAGTTGAAGTCATAAAGGTAAGGGGACTTTAGTGTCACCATTAAAGTTACAGCAGAACGTGTGGTGTCACTAAAGAGGTATTCATTCAAATCGATGGAGGCCAAGTTGAGATTCTACTACTTGGTTGAACAGTATGCTAGACTGAAAATGGCATGTTAAACTCATAAGTGGCCATTTTGCGATATAATCGTACAAAAAAAGCACTTATCGAGCCATGTCTTAGAACAAATTACTACAATTTATGGCCAAATTAAATGTCTCAGAAGGAAAGGATGGGAATTATTTATTATGGGCTGAAGTGGATGAGGTGATTGACTAAGAGGGATTATGAAGAAACATCCCTTCTTGTCTACAGCAGCTTCCCCAACATAGAGATAACAGTGCAGATAATGAGGGATTCAGAAACCAAGCGACTAAAATGTGTTCTAAAACCAACAAAGTACACAGAGTGGCGACAGTCTTTGATTGTAGAGTTGAACTTATTGTTCAGTTGCTGTGTCTTCGGCCAACATTATGGTCATCCTTGGCCTCCTTTTTAAAGTGTTGCCGAGATAACAAAGTGAGAGCTTCAATATCGCTATCTATGTAGCAGAACGACTTGTTTTGTGACAGAACAATTTGTCTGGGAGGTTTTTCTTTCCTGTGGGACAAATACAGTATATCTAAGTGTTTCACCATTAGACCTTAACAAAAAGGCTTGCTCACTGCAACAGCGTAAATTGGTAGACCATTGCTAATCTGAGTTGAAAGTTTTTTTTTGATTGAAAGTATAATATTATTTAACTCCTCTCTATCTCTTTCTGAAGCAGTTATTAGCCTAAATCTGCTCTGTATGGTGTCTCTTGCCATATTCATCTATGTCTATTAGTTAGAATTATGGTCTGCAAGAACTTTGCACTTAGAGGTCAATTGCCACAAACTATACTTTATTGAAATACTGTGTTCTATAACTACTTCTATAAGCGATACTAATTTCCAAGAGACCATAACAGCACAACAGTATAGCAGACCATAAGAAAATGTGAAACAAATGCACAAGATAGAAAAACACCCAATGTCCTACTTTGAATAAAACAACAAGCTCCATTAGAAAGGAACAAATAAAACACTCACAGCCTCATCTGATCCTGTCCCTCCACACACGCACGCACGCGCACACACGCACACACACACACACACACACACACACACACACACACACACACACACACACACACACACACCACACCACACACACACACACACACAACACACCACAACACACAACACAACACACACACACACACACACACAACACACACACACACACCACACACACCACACCACACACACCACACTCACGCACACACACACTCACGCACACACAGACCAAACTCCCTGCAGCCAATGAGCTGTTTTAGCAGGAACAAGATAAAGCCCACCGAGGCGGGCCACTTCTCTGACCCACAAAGGAGCTGCAGGCACCGGGTCTGGAGAGGGCCCAGGCTACCTGCTACTTTCTCTCTCTCTCTCATATAACAGACTACACATCAGCATCCCCTGCATAAGCCAGGAGTGTTTAGGGAGTGGTAGTGGTTTCCATACTAATCTTTTTCTTGGTTAAATTATGATAATGGTCACGAAGAGGAAGATTTTAGAAATGCAAGGTTAGGAGGATGTAATGCCAGATGGAATGGCAATGGAGTTGTCCCTGCATTTTGCATCAGTGTAGTGCAGCAGCAACTTTAGCTGACTGCTACAGCGTGTCTATTTGGAGCAAGAAGCTTCCCAGCTAACAACAAACGTTCCCACAACTTTAGAGAACGTTAATAAAATCCCCCATCAAAATCCATCTGTTTAAGCTAGAGATATCTGTTTTTTTTTGCATGGGCTGCATCTCAATCCACCACATCCGCTGATATCGCCCTTCCGCATCTGCAGAGCTAGAGAGATGTTTGTCAGACCATGAGACATCCCAAAAATCGATCTTCTCACAAAAATGTCTGTAGCATCACAAACACTGTTTTGCTCTAGGATGCCCACAAGCCTCACAAGACGCATCTGAAGTTGGTACAGCCTCTTCTGCCAACTTCCATCTGTAGCGTCCGAACGGTTTAGGATACAAACTAATATGACCCCTCTGTGGACAACTGAGACTCTCACAAACACGATGGTGTTCTCTGTTTTGTTGACTTGTCTGAAGGTCCCCGGTACCAGTTAAAAGAATATATGGATGTATATATGGAGATAGTTTGGTACCTAAAATAAGGGGAAAAATACATTACATTTCAAAAAAATAGTTTCCTGATCTTTCTTATATCGCTCAGATATAGGACAGACACTTCAGAACAAACTTCTTTTATATATATTTGGGGGACTATCCATGTAGTCGTTCCATGTAGTGAATCTGTTATTCAATGTGTTTCTATTGGTTAATAGCAGTAATAGCAAATTCAATGTTTCATCCAATCATTTTTTTCATATCGTTTTTTGATACCTTAAGGGGTCTTAAGATTCAAAATCGAATAGCTAAATGATCCTTGGTATGACCATCTTAAAACAATTCCATATGTCAGCTTATCTTTATTAATGTCCATGTTCTCAGAATATAAGATATCAATGTTCTAGACACGTTTCAAGGGAACATTTCTGTGTATCAGAGGGGTCATAAACGTTCTCCCCCCAGAAAAGTTACTTTACACATCACACCTTGTTACCGTGCCAATCAAGGCACTGATCCATTCATAGCTCTTTGTCTGTTGGCAAGGTTAGGAACACTCACACACAGTGCTTTTAACATAGGGTTTTTAATTGACATATTTGACTACATTGTGCATGTTCATTTAAACAGTAATTAATATTCAACATGCCCTCACAACCTCTTGGTTCACAGTACTCCAATCTCCCCGCTACGCCACCATATGTCAGGTAATCGCTTAATCTGACTATTCTCATCATTGATTTGATTGACTTAGTTAATCAATTTAAGAGTTTTCTGTATAGTTGTCTAACGTTAGTGGGGCATGTTAACCTGTTTTAATGATACTCCTGAATCACTATGACAAATAAAATACTTTTTTCTTGAGTGTCCTTTGAACCGAGCTGAGATTTATTTCAAAGTCCATTCACCCTATTGCTTACACCTATCACGTTGTTTCAGATCTACATACGTGAGAGGAGGGGTTAGGGTTTCTTCTGGACAGGGCCTAACTATACTGGCCCAATAAGCACATGTTCTAGAAACGTCACTTATTGGGACAGTGGTTAGGGCGTTCGTCATTTGTGCTGGTGGCCTGGATATGAGAGCCTAGTCTAGGGCCTAACCTAGTCTCACATTCTTAGCAATATATGTTCGTCATTATTTGGCAACAATTACAACACACCTATCTGATCTAACAAAACATTTAAATGAGTTTCTAGCTGGGTTACCGCAGCACTATCATCCCAATCTCAAATAAGATTTTTAACAATTGGGAGTGAAAATTGGCGACTGTATGGCAAGAACCTAGTCTGCAAATGCACCATTTTAGCTTGTTCACAAAGCCTTACGCTAGCATAATAATTATGGGGGGGATTTATCTTCTGTTAGTGCTCATATTAATTAACAATAGAGAAACTGGGGATTCTTGATGCAGCAAAGGGACTCTTCTGCACAGTTTAAACCTACAAAGCAGTGGCAGTGTCGCTGTTGTCGTGCCATCCGGGTCTCCATGGACACAGCGAGAGTCACTCATGCATCACCTTTTCTGTTATTTCCATTTAATCCCAATTAATTTGCCTCTCTTTGAATAAATTTTTCAATGAGAGACAGCAATTCCCAGGGAACAGCAGCAGCCTCCAACTCATGAAACAGAACTAATGTATAGGAGGAGGCGTGGGGGACATTGTATGGGTGTATAACTGGAAATACCATTACATCACGCATCAAAGCAACCATTATTCAGGATCACTTGTATAATATAAAGCAAAGATCATTTGTGTTAATCTGAAGAGTTACTATCCCTTGGCCTACACCAGTATAGATATTTAGTGAATGTATTGTACTTAAATACGTTCTCGGATTATATATATATTTTTTGGGGTGGGGGGGGTTATTGTCTGTCCATTTGTCTCAATAATAATGTTGGATATTTTACTCTCATCCTCTTCCTCTCTCCTTCTCTCTCACTCATTCACTCTCTCTCTGTCACTCTTTCTCTCTCCGTATTTCTCTCTCGCTGTTTAGCTTTATTGTGCTTATAAGCAGTATGCTCTGAGTCACTGTTACAGCTTAGGTGATAGACAGCCACTGATTGGCCAGCAATGAGTCACCATCCAGGTGTTAATTGGGTGGGCACAGTTCCTAGAGGCTTGCCAAGCAGTGTGGCCAGCATCTAAATATTGGAGTTGTCATGTAGGAAGAGGGATGTAATGTAACAATATGACAGGCAGCTTGGAGGCATCCCTCAAAATTGACAGAAATGTGGGTGGGGTTTGGGTTGATAGTGGGCTGGGCTAGCCTCAAGGCAGTAGGGCCTGACATGAATATACAGCATCTTTGTAGCCTAGAACTGTACATTAGAACTGTCATAATGTATCTGTAATATAAGAAACAAAGTTAGTCTCTCTTCATAAAAACATGTTCTCAGCTAATGAATAATATAGCCAAAGTAACATTATTTCACCCCTCTAATGTGGTTTACATGTGAGCCTAGAGTTAACATTGAATTTCCACCCATGATTCTCAAATACATTTTGAATGACTGTCGTCAGGTCAAGTATCAATAATCCTTTTATTTTTTTTTGACAACCTCGGCTCGCTTCACAGAAGCGTTTCCAATCTTAAATGGTCCGCACGGGAGACGGTCGTTGGTCGAACAAGGCCTCATCTGATTGGTGGATGGGGGGTTTCCGCTATCTGACAGCATGCTAATGTTGAATAATAGATATGCGTGAGCAAGAGCCAAGCTGCATTTGAATCAATTATTCAAACTGCTACCATGCTCTCCTCCTCCTTCTCCTCCTCTCGCCCTCCCTTCCTCCTCCTCTTCTTCTCACCCTCCTCCCCTGCCAGCTCTATTATGCCCGCCACTTTATTTATTTAATTCTCAACACGTTTGTCGCTTCTGCATGAGCGATAGCAGGGACACGGCCCTGCGGAAGAATTTGAATATGAGCTTTCTTATCGAATGATGAGGGAGCCTGTCATTATTCTTCTCCTTTTCTCCTCCAGTTCGCACCCGTCTCGCTTATCTGGGCCTCCCACACGCCGAGCTGTGTGCACGTGCACTCTCTCCGAGACAAGCTCGCACTGACTCTTCTGTTTCACACACTCACTTTCTCCCTCTCCCTCTGTCTCTCCTTCTCTTTCTCTCTCTCAACCTCTCACTCTCATTCTCTCTTCCTTCTCTCTGTTTGCTTGTCCTCCATCCCTCTTTTTTTTCTCTCTCCCCATTGTAAACTCTCTCGTGATATGTATCCATCTGTTTATCCCTTGTTCACTGTCAGTTTTGCCCCCGTATCTCCGCGTCCATCCCCATGTTCCAATTATATTTCTCTTGCTCATTTTGTAGTTATATCTCTGCCTGTGACATCCCCTGTGCCTCCCAATATGACTGTGTAGTGTCACCATGTGAGTGATGTACAGTAAGTCCCGGTGAATTTTCCCTACAGGTTCTATAAAGCTTTTTTCCAACAGCTTTCACTTAGCTGTACACAGACAAATTTGCATTAAGACTCATACCAGCTGCCGTAATAAAAAGGTGACTAATGGGAATTATCTGTCAGAAGTTTCCCTCTGCTTGAGGCTGATCCGGTGATTTCATGATGGGAGCCATCCCTTCCCTGTGAAATGTATTAGATCATATTGAAAACTGCTCAAATCCATCAGAAGCCTCCTTTTACAGGTAATTCATTACACTATTGCAACCAATCGTTTCTATCTTGAATCAAGAGACGCTACACAGTTTCAGTGATACATTTTTTCAATAGCTCTTGCTTAACACGCCATCAGTGTTTGTTCACGATGCTCCCAAAAAAATAAATGAAAAATAAATATATTGACGGAGTCTGAATGACTTCAGAAATCCAAGTTTAACAACTTAGTAAGCCTTTCATGTCAAAGTGAAATGGAAATTGTTTGATGGCCCTGCAATAGGAGGCTAAATGAGATAGGTGAATAGATAGACAGAGTTTTAGAATGGAGAAGTAAAAGGAGAGTCTTTACCCTTGGAGCTCTCACGCACACACACACACACACACACACACACAGTCTTGTACAGCTAACCTTGTGGGGACATACAATTCAGTCCCATTCAAAATCCTATTTTCCCTAACCCCTAACCCTAAACCTAACCCGTACTCTTACCCTAACCCAAAAACCTAAACTTTATCCTAACCCTAAACCTAACCCTAGCTCCTAACCTTAATATTTAACTTAATTCTAACCCTAACACTAATTCTAACCTTAACCTTAAACCCCCTAGAAATAGCATTTGACCTTGTGGGGACTAACAAAATGTCCCCAGCTGGTCAACTTTTTGTTCGTTTACTATTCTTGTAGGGACTTCTGGTCCCCACAAGAATAGTTAAACACACACACACACACACACACACACACACACACACACACACACACACACACACACACGGTCCAGGCCCACTGTACACGCACACACGGTCCAGGCCCACTATACACGCAGCAGAGAATACACTGGAGTGGAGATGAAACATGATTATCTTTGTTAACCTGTTAGTGTGTAGGGGGCGCTATTTTCACTTTGGGAAAAAATCGTGCCCAAATGAAACGGCCTTGTACTCTGTTCTAGATCGTACAATATGCATATTATTATTACTATTGGATAGAAAACACTCAAGTTTCTAAAACTGTTTGAATTATATCTGTGAGTAANAGGCAATAACAGGGCTTTATGATCCGTGAAAGAGGCCTTATCACCAGGTGAGTTATCACCCCCAGGACTAGGCTGTGTCCTGGAAGACGCCCCTCTCCCCTTCACTCCCTGTCCTTCCCAGTGTCCCCAACCCGCTGAACAGCCTGAAAAACAGACCCAGGTTAGGGGTCACCTCCATGTGTAATGCCTGCCAAGGTGCACTGTTATTGGGCTCTGGTTGACAAATGACGACCCTAAGTCTCGTTGGAGCCTGGATGACTGAGTCAAATCTTCCCACTGGTTTAATTTCAGATTGTTAAATGTTATGGAAGACACAGTTCACTTCACCTGTCCTACGTGTCATTGCATACAGCTAGTGTGGCATTAAAGGAGAATCATAGATAGTTTTATTTAATAAATGAAATGAACAAGAACAATAACGGTTGCATGGGCAGAGATGGGTAGTATTTCTGTTACATGTATTTGAAATACGTATTTCAATTACTTTGAGTATTTCGTAGTTTGTATTTCACTGGCCTGAACTGCAATCCAATGTATTGGACAAGATACTTTTGAGACCTGTAATATGTAAAAATAAATGTGTATCGGTATCTGATGTCTGATGGCAGTATGGTGATAAGAGTGTCTGGTAAATGACCAAAATGTAAATGTTAAAATGAACACTTGCAAAGCATGGGCATTATTGTTATGAGCCCTACCCACGAAACAAGGCCAATAATAATACCCAGTGTGCTTTGCAATTGTTCATTTTTACATAAACATTTACATTTTGGTCTTTTAGCATACACTCTTATCCAGAGAAACTTACAGTCAGTTCAACTAAGGTAGAAACCTCTACTTGGTCACAATCCCGGATCCGGGAGCACCCTCATCAGTAAAAAAGCTGACTAGCATAGCCTAGCATAGCGCCACAAGTAAATACTAGCATCTAAATATCATGAAATCACAAGTCCAAGACACCAGATGAAAGATACACATCTTGTGAATCCAGCCATCATTTCTGATTTTTAAAATGTTTTACAGGGAAGACACAATATGTATTTCTATTAGCTAACCATGATAGCAAAAGACACAACTTTTTTCCCCCACCATTTTTTTCCTGCATAGGTAGCTATCACAAATTCGACCAAATAAAGATATAAATAGTCACTAACCAAGAAACAACTTCATCAGATGACAGTCCTATAACAGATTTATTGTATAGCATATGTTTTGTTAGAAAAATGTGCATATTTCAGGTATAAATCATAGTTTTACATTGCAGCTGCAATCTGAAATAGCGCCGAAGCAGCCAGAATAATTACAGAGACCAACGTCAAATACCTAAATACTCATCATAAAACATTTCTGAAAAATATATGGTGTACAGCAAATGAAAGACAAACATCTTGTGAATCCAGCCAATATTTCAGATTTTTTAAATGTTTTACAGCGAAAACACAATATAGCATTATATTAGCTTACCACAATAGCCAGAAACACAAGCCATTTACCAGCAGCAAAGGTTAGCGATCGTAACAAACCAGCAAAAGATATATAATTTTTGACTAACCTTCATAAACTTAATCAGATGACAGTCCTGTAACATCATATTACACAATACATATAGGGTTTGTTCGAAAATGTGCATATGTAGCGGCACAAATCGTGGTTATACAATGTGAATAGTAGCCAAACTTCAAGCAATCTGTCCGGCGCCATCTTGGAGAGGCACCTAATCTAATCAATAACTAATCATAAACTTGACTAAAAAATACAGGTTGGACAGCAAATTAAAGATACATTAGTTCTTAATGCAACCGCTGTGTTAGATTTTTAAAATTAACGTTACTACGACATACAACGTGCGTTAAAGCGAGACCGTGCCGAAATTAATGGCGGAATAATAATTTTACATTTTTCCACAGAAATACGAATTAACATCATAAATAGTTCTTACTATTTGATGAGCTTCCATCAGAATCTTGGGCAAGTTGTCCTTTGTCCAGTATAATCGTTGCTCGGTTGTAGATTGTCCTCTTCAACTTTGGAACTAGCAGCAAACATTAGCTATGTGGCGCAGAGGTGTCCAACTGTTCATAACGCAGCACAAAGAAAATTCCGAAAATCGCAATATACTCATGTAAACTGATATAACTCGGTTTAAAATAACTACATTATGATGTTTTTAACACCTATATCGAATAAAATCAGAGCCGGATATATCTAACGCCGATAACGTGAGCTTTTCAGAATGCCATCCTGAGGTCTGTCTCGCGTCATGGCGAACGTTGAAAAGGCTGCACCCCCGGTTCCAAGAGCCTTTATACTGCCTCAGATCTACCTAGCAACACCATTCCAATTCTCAACGCTTGCTGACATCTAGGGGAAATCGTATGCAGTGCTTGTCGACCAATAGAATAATTGCAAATTAATTAACTGACCCTAGAACAGAGTGCCCGATTTCAGATTTCTCACTTCCTGACAGGAAGATTGCTCCAACTTGAGTTCTGTTTTACTCACAGATATAATTCAAACGGTTTTAGAAACTAGAGAGTGTTTTCTATCCAATAGTAATAATAATATGCATATTGTATGAGCAAGAATTGAGTATGAGGCAGTTTAATTTGGGAACGAATTTTTACAAAGTGAAAACAGCGCCCCCCCTATTGACAAGAAGTTTTAACAACCACATATCACAATCATAATAAGTAAAATATATTTTTGTTACTGTTACTGAGAATGTTGTTGTAGTGAAGGATTGTACTTGCAAACAAATTACTGTATTTTAATTAAATACAATACTTTGCAAAATAATTTTGTATTTTATTATGATTTTATTTGATTTATTTCACCTTTATTTAACCAGGTAGGCTAGTTGAGAACAAGTTCTCATTTACAACTGCGACTTGGCCAAGATAAAGCAAAGCAGTGCCACACAAACAACAACACAGAGTTACACATGGAATTAACAAGTGTACAGTCAATAACACAATAGAAAAAAATAAAGTCTATATACAGTGTGTGCAAATGGCGTGAGGAGGTAAGGCAATAAATAGGCCGTAGTAGCGAAGTAATTACAATTTAACAAATTAACACTGGAGTGGTAGATGTGCAGATGATGATGTGCAAGTAGAAATACTGGTGTGCAAAAGAGCAGAAAAGTAAATAAAAAACAATATGGGGATGAGGTAGGTAGATTGGATTGGATGGGCTATTTACAGATGCGTTATGTACAGCTGCAGCGATCGGTAAGCTGCTCAGATAGCTGATGTTTAAAGATAGTGAGGGGAAATATAAGTCTCCAGCTTCAGCGATTTTTGCAATTCGTTCCAGTCATTGGCAGCAGAGAACTGGAAGGAAAGGCAGCCAAAGTAGGCGTTAGCTTTGGGGACGACCAGTGAGATATACCTGCTGGAGCGCGTGCTACGGGTGGGTGTTGTTGTCGTGACCAGTGAGCTGAGATAAGGCAGAGCTTTACCTAGCATAGACTTATAGATGACCTGGAGCCAGTGGGTCTGGCGACGAATAGGTAGCGAGGGCCTGCCAATGAGAGCATATAGGTCGCAGTGCTGGGTGGTATATGGGGCTTTGGTGACAAAACGGATGGCACTGTGATAGACTGCATCCAGTTTGCTGAGTAGAGTGTTGGAGGCTATTTTGTAAATTACATTGCCGAAGTCGAGGATTGGTAGGATAGTCAGTTTTACGAGGGTATGTTTGGCAGTGTGAGTAAAGAATGCTTTGTTGCGAAATAGGAAGCCAATTCTATATTTCATTTTGGATTGGAGATGTTATTATGAGTCTGGAAGGAGAGTTTACAGTCTAGCCAGACACCTAGGTATTTGTAGTTATCCACATATTCTAAGTCAGAACCGTCCAGAGTAGTGATGCTGGACGGGCGGGCAGGTGTGGGCAGCGATCGGTTGAAGAGCATGCATTTAGTTTTACTAGCGTTTAAGAGCAGTTGGAAGCCATGGAAGGATTGTTGTATGGCATTGAAGCTCGTTTGGAGGTTTGTTAACACAGTGTCCAAAGAAGGGCCAGATGTATACAGAATGGTGTCGTCTGAGTAGAGGTGGATCAAGGAATCAACCACAGCAAGAGCGACATCGTTGATATATACAGAGAAAAGAGTCGGCCTGAGAATTGAACCCTGTGGTACAACCATAGAGACTGCCAGAGGTCCGGACAACAGGCCCTCCGATTTGACACACTGAACTCTGTCTGAGAAGTAGTTGATGAACCAGGCGAGGCAGTCATTTGAGAAACCAAGGCTGTTGAGTCTGCTGATAAGAATGCAGTGGTTGAGAGAATCGAAAGCCTTGGCAAGGTCGATGAAGACGGCTGCACAGTACTGTCTTTTATCGATGACGGTTATGATATCGTTTAGTACCTTGAGAGTGGCTGAGGTGCACCCAGCTTGGAAACCAGATTGCACAGCGGAGAAGGTACGGTGGGATTCGAAGTGGTCAGTGATCTGTTTGTTAACTTGGCTTTCGGAGACTTTAGAAAGGCAGGGCAGGATGGATATAGGTCTATAACAGTTTGGGTCTAGAGTGTCACCCCCTTTGAAGAGGGGGATGGCTAGGGCAGCTTTCCAATCTTTCGGGATCTCGGATGATACGAAAGAGAGGTTGAACAGACTGGTAATAGGGGTTGCAACAATGGCGGCGGATAAATTTAGAAAGAGAGGGTCCAGGTTGTCTAGCCCAGCTGATTTTTACGGGTCCATGTTTTGCAGCTCTTTCAGAACATCTGCTATCTGGATTTGGGTGAAGGAGAAGCTGGGAGGCTTGGGCAAGTGGGTGCGGAGCTGTTGGCCGGGGTTGGGGTAGCCAGGAGAAAAGCATGGCCAGCCGTAGAGAAATGCTTATTGAAAATCTCGATTATCGAGGATTTTTAGGTGGTGACAGTGTTACCTAGCCTCAGAGCAGTGGGCAGCTGGGAGGAGGTGCTCTTATTCTCCATGGACTTTACAGTGTCCCAAAACTTTTGGGAGTTAGAGCTACAGTGTCACGTTCCTGACCTGTTTTCTGTTGTTTTTGTATGTGTTAGTCGGTCAGGTCGTGAGTGTGGGTGGGTGGGCATTCTATGTTATGTGTTTCTATGTTGGTTAATGGGTGACCTGATATGGTTCTCAATTAGAGGCAGGTGGTTTTCATCTCCTCTGATTGAGAACCATATTAAGGTAGGTGGTTTCACATTGTTTGTGGTGGGTGGTTGTTTCCTGTGTCTGTGTCTGTATGCACCACACGGGACTGTTTCGTGTTTTCGTTCGTTTGTTGTAGTCTGTTCCTGTTTCATGCGTTCTTCGGTTTTATGTAAGTTCTTATGTTCAGGTCAGTCTACGTCGTTTGTTGTTTTGTATCAATTCAAGAGTTTTTCGTCTTCGTCTGGTTTTGTTAAATAAATTACTATGTCCTATCACAACGCTGCGCCTTGGTCCAATCTCTCACCACAAGACGACCGTTACATACAGGATGCAAATTTCTGTTTGAAAAAGCTAGCCTTTGCTTTCCTGACTGACTGCGTGTATTGGTTCCTGACTTCCCTGAAAAGTTGCATATCGCGGGGACTATTTGATGCTAGTGCAGTCCGCCACATGATGTTTTTGTGCTGGTCGAGGGCAGTCAGGTCTTGAGTGAACCAAGGGCTATATCTGTTCTTAGTTCTCCATTTTTTGAAAGGGGCATGCTTATTTAAGATGGTGAGGAAATTACTTTTAAAGAACGACCAGGCATCCTCGACTGACGGGATGAGGTCAATGTCCTTCCAGGATACCCGGGCCAGGTCGATTAGAAAGGCCTGCTCRCAGAAGTGTTTTAGGMAGYGTTKGACAGTGATGAGGGGTGGTCGTTTGACCGCGGACCCATWGCRGATGCAGGCAATGAGGCAGTGATCGCTGAGATCCTGATTGAAAACAGCAGAGGTGTATTTGGAGGGCAAGTTGGTCAGGATAATATCTATGAGGGTGCACATGTTTAAGGATTTAGAGTTGTAATTTAAAAAAACATATCCCAGGTCAGGTCACCTAACAGAATGAATTCTGAAGATAGATGGAGGGCAATCAATTTACATATGGAGTCCAGGGCACAGCTGGGAGCTGAGGGGGGTCTATAACAGGTGGCAACAGTGAGAGACTTATTTCTGGAGAGATTCATTTTTAAAATTAGAAGCTCGAACTGCTGTTGGGCATAGACCTGGAAAGTATGACAGACTTTGCAGGCTATCTCTTCAGTAGATTGCAACTCCTCCCCTTGGCAGTTCTAAAATGTTGTAGTTGGGGATGGAACTCAGAATTTGGTGGGACTTCCTAAGCCAGGATTCCAGACACGGCAAGGACATTCAGGTTGGCGGAGTGTGCTAAAGCAGTGAGTAAAACAAACTTAGGGAGGAGGCTTCTGATGTTAACATGCATGAAACCAAGGCTTTTTCGGTTACAGAAGCAACAAATGAGAGTGCCTGGGAACACGCAGGGCCTGGGTTAACCTTCACATCACCCGAGGAACAGAGGAGGAGTAGGATGAGGGTACGGCTAAAGGCTATCAAACTGGTCGTCTAGTAGTGCGTTGGGGACAGAAGAATAAAAGGAGCGGATTTCTGGGCGTGGTAGAATATTATTGAGGGCATAATGTACAGTTATGGTGGGGTGCGGGTACAGTGGAGGTAAAACCCAGGCATTTGAGTGATGATAAGAGAGGTTGCATCTCTGAACACGCTGTTTGTGCTGGGTGAGGTCACCGCATGTTGGGAGGTGGACAAAAAGAAGGTATCTGAGGCATGTTTGAGTGGGACTAGGGCCCGCAGTAAACTAAAACAATGAAAACTATCCTAACAATAGTATACAAGGCATATTGACATTTGAGAGAGACATAAAGCGAGGCATAAAAGCAATCACAGGTGTTGATTGGGAGAGCTAGCTAAGACAAAATGATACCTATGGTCTTTAGAGTATTTTGTAATTGTAACAGGATATTATCTTTGCCCATCTATGTAGATGGGTAAAGTGATGCTTTGCCATAGCCGCTGGAAATGTTTGGGGGTGCGGGTACTGCCGCACTGTTAGGTATGCGTAACACTGGCTGTAAGGGAGTCAGGCGCAGAGGAGACAGAAGTTGTGGTAGCCAAAGGGCCTTTTATTTCGGCGAACGAAACACACGGCACTAAGAACACTAATACAATATGGGTTGGACATAACCCAGCGCAAACCAGTCTAGCGTGCACATACACAAACAACAAACAAATTCCACACACAGACATGGGGGGGAACAGAGGGTTGTATACATGTCTAATACTGAGGGAATTGAAACCAGGTGTGTAGGAAAACAAGACAAGACAAATGGAAAAATGAAAGGTGGATCGGCGATGGCTAGAAAGCCGGTGCCGTCGACCGCCGAACGCCGCCCGAACAAGGAGAGGAACCGACTTCAGCGGAAGTCGTGACAGTACCCTCCCCTTGACGCGCGGCTCCAGCAGCACGCCGACACCGGCCTCGGGGACGACCCGGAGGGCGAGGTGCAGGGCGGTCCGGACGGAGACGGCGGAACTCCCGCAGCATTGAAGGGTCCAACACGTCCTCCACCGGACCCGGCATATCTCCTCCGGACCTTACCCCTCCCACTCCACGAGGTACTGAAGAACCCTCGCCAGACGCCTCGAATCCAGTATGGAGCGAACGGAGTACGCCGGGTCCCCCCGGCGAGGGGGCGGAGGAACCTCCCGCACCTCAGACTGCTGGAGCAGACCAGCCACCACCGGCTTGAGGAGAGACACATGGAACGAGGGGTTAATACGGTAATCGGAGGGGAGCTGTAACCTGTAACAAACCTCGTTCAGTCTCCTCAGGACTTTGAACGGCCCCACAAACCGCGGACCAAGCTTCCGGCAGGGCAGGCGGAGGGGCAGGTTTCGGGTCGAGAGCCAGACCCAGTCCCAGCCTCACTGCAGTGACAGTCTGCGCTGGCTTTCTGGCGCAGCACGGCGCGCTGAAGGTGTGCCCTGCCTGCTGCCTCGACCCCTAGAGGAACCAAGCCGGCACCGACCAGCAGTGTGACATCTGTGGCCACAGATGGTACACGTGAAAGCCCCTCCTCCGGCCTCCCTGAGCGCAGCACCTTCCAGCTCCATAGGCACCGGAGCGGTGGTGCTGGGAGGGGGAATCGACAAAGCCCTCTCTGGACGTCCGCGGGTGACCAGCAGGTTATCCAAACAAATGGACAGGTCCACCAGATGGTCGAAGGTGAGGGTGGTATCCCTGCAGGCCAACTCCCGATGGACATCCTCGCGCAGGCTGCAGCGGTAGTGTTCGATAAGGGCCCTGTTGTTCCCTCCCGCTCCTGCGGACAGGGTCCAAAATTCCAGGGCGAACTCCTGGGCGCTCCTCGTCCCCTGCCTCAGGTGGAAGAGACGTTCACCCGCCGCTCTACCCTCGGGCGGGTGGTCGAAGACTGCCCGGAAGCGGCGGGTGAAATCCTCGAAGTCGTCCAACGCCGCATCTCCTTCTCCCCACACGGCGTTAGCCCACTCCAGAGCTCTCCCCGAGAGGCACAAGATGAGGGCGGACACCCTCTCCCTTCCCGAGGGAGCCGGGTAAACGGTGCCCAGGTATAAGTCCAGCTGTAGCAGGAAACTCTGGCACCGTGCCGCCGTCCCATCATCGCCGCGTGTTCTCTGATGCGCTCCTTGACTCCTATAACCAGGGTACCTGCTCCTGCTTACTCCATGGTCGGTTGTGGAATTCTGTTAGGTATGCGTAACTGGCTGTAAGGGAGTCAGGCGCAGGAGAGCAGAAGTTGGGTAGCCAAAGGCGCCTTTTATTTCGGCGAACAAAACACACGGCACTAAGAACACTAAACACAATATGGGTTGACATAACCCAGCGCAAACCAGTCTAGCGTGCACATTGGAATTGTTTGTTGTTTCGTGTATGTGCACGCTAGACCTGTTCTGCGCTGGGTTTTAGTGTCAACC